>NW_012130088.1:273658-283069 GCF_000143395.1 Atta cephalotes
ATATATATATATATATATATATATATATATATATATATATAAAATAAACATATTATACATACAAGGTGACAAAAAAGTTTGACTACAATGATTTGTATGTTTATCAAATGATTATCCAGACAGTAAGCTATTCTTCATTAATATTTGACATCAGTTTGTTACCTAAATAATAATATTTATTTAATTAAAAAAACAAACTGATTTTAGTTACATACTATTAAATACTATAAAAAGATTGCATCAAAGATTTTCATTAATTGATGAATTAAAGACGTTCTATTGACTGTCTGACAGAATTATCCATTATAATTATCTCAATAGAAATATGGAAAATTGCGCAATCACTGACTGATTGTTTTTCCAAAGCACTTTAAAGCTTGTATCAAAACTAAAGATTGATCATTTCGAATGTTAATTATTATTTTTGGTATTTAATGAGATATAAGTATCACTCTAAAGTTTCTTCATTATCAATATATGTTACTAATAATTTAATAAACACAAAACTTTGTAGGCAAACTCTTTATCATCCTGTATATTATTTTATTTTAAAAAAACATTTATTCTTATGACTTTGTAATCGAATAAATGTTAAGTATAAACTTTATTTTTTTCAAATTAAATAAATTTAATTCGTATTGCATTTTTCATCTCTATTATTTTTTACGATAATAAAAATATTTTCTTTTTTTACATTCTATTAATTTTCATTAAATTTTTTATTTTATTTCTGCAATTTTCTAATCGAGGAAAAATCCATTTGGCGAATCTCGATATCGCATCGAGGATTGTTCTCGGGCGCTATTATAGAAACGAAAGTGGTATGCTGAGTCTTTCTGAGCTCTCGTCCAGCTCACTGTTAGTAATTGCGTTTTCGGAGTGGAAGTTGATTCGTATTCGTCGATGGCGCGGTACGTTGCGACGCTCGGTCAATAATCCGCTGCAAGTTGCTTGAAGACTTGTGAGGGCTGCGCAAAGCCTATTTGAAAGTCATTCATACATGAGCCGAAGCCAGGTTGCCGAATAGCGCCGATTGCCGACGGCGGCTTTTATTGGTTCTAGCATACTCTATCGTTGTCTAGAACGTTACGCTCGCGTAAGTGTGCCGTTCGCTCCGAAAGTTTTGAACCCGAAGCGCGAGTTCCTAACAAAATCATCGAACGCCATTGAGATCTCACCCTCGACTAGGGAATAACCCGCGTCATTGAATACACTCAGCCGGCTTACCGCGCGCGTGCCGCTCGATTAACGTTCCGATTCTCCTTCTCACGCGCACGAGAGTTCGTCGAGCATTTGTTCGGAAGTTCACTAGCTTTCTGTGACCTTCCTTCGTCGATGTACCGAGCATCTGGCACCTGACGATAAAATTCCCGATTTTACATAAGTATTAGATCGAAGAAAAAAAAATGAAATAACGAGAGAAGAAAAAAGGAAGTTGAAATGCGTTTGACTATTTGCATTCTTTGTAATATAGATTTCTTCCTTAAGAACAAATATAATTCTAAATGGCATCCGAAGAACGTTTAAAGTTGCGAGTTTAGCAACGTTGAATGTTTAAGTTTTTTTTTGCCGATTTCTATCCTTTTTTTCTCTCTCGAACTGATTTAATAAATAGATTCAGAGGAACAAGAACGCAGCCGGTGCATTCAGAAGCGACGAACGTCCTACTTCCGTTCGTCCCGAACTAATTAAAAAGCGCAAGTTGCAAGATCGGCAAATCCATTTAAACCGTAACTACAGGATGAACAAACCGCCTCTTGCTAACGAAACAATAGGTGGGGAACAAACGCCTCCGAAGCTCGAGGACCTTCCGCGTGCGATCGCGCGGATGCTCGATCGATTCGCATCCCCCGTGTCTGAATTCAATGGAATTTCATTACAACGCTGCACTCCGCGGGCGCTGTCACACAGATGCATGGAGAATGCATCGGGCGAATCGGCAAATCGAAGCTCGCCGCCGGAGTCGCAGCGCAATATTGGATTTCTGTTTCATTTGCCTCCGCCAATCCGATTGCTCTTCCCTTTCATCGCCAATTATTTCTTGGGCTCGTGCGTTTCTTCTTCCTACATTTTATCTGTCACCAAAGAGAATGGCTCGAGTCTCTAAACGAATCACCGATCGGTGACACCAACATGTTCTGCTCAATATTTTGCCAAATCAAATTGCTTTATGTACCTCGTTATCTCACATGGCGACGATCATTTTAGAATAACCGAAAAATATGGAGATCAATAACAGCGATTTTTTTGATAAAATTTCAAGATTATTTCTTTTAATGAAGAATTAATGATTTAAAAATTATTTAAAATAGTAAGTGCTTTTCATAATGTTTCTAAAAAAAAAAGGGATAAATATCAGGAATAAATATCTCTCTTTTTCTTTCATTAAAATTTATTTTTATAGATCAGATCAAAGAGAGATATTTAATATTGAAAAAGAAAAACATTTTTATTTCAGATGATGAGATTTTATCAGCCAATCTGTGATATTATAAATATTTGTCAAGTAATTGACTCGTTTATATAATTTTATTAAATTTAAAAAAGAAAACTTACCAAATCGACGGCGGTTGAAGTTTCCAGTCGATTACTCTCGTCGGGACGACCTTCTTCAATTCTTTCGTTGTTCACTCGCCATGTAAATCGCGGCCTAGGATGCGCATGAACGGTAACATTGATGATCCCCCGTCTGCCAATTACGTATCCGAAACGTTCAACAGTCGGCTGTGATTGAGGTGGATCTAAAAAAAAGATAGTTTTTTTTTAAATTTATGATAAACGATAGAGACTAATATAACAATTTGTTCTAAAAAGATATTAAATATTTTTTAGTTAAAATTCATTAACATAAAAATTAATTCGAGTAAATTAGTATTCCATTATTAAATAAATATATAAATATATATAAATTTTACTAGTATCTAAAAATTAACATTAAAAGAAACTACAAACTCTAAAAAGCAAAATAGAATAAAAATACAAATGAAACAAAATAGAATTAAAAAAAAAAATGTAAAGCTAATTAATGTCAATAAATAAGAAATTGGTTTATATTACAAAGATGGTAACTTACAGTATACTTCAAGTGGCTTAGTTTGTTCTATGGGCCTATCAAGAGCGATGTGATTGGCTATGCATCTTATCGTTCTGCCGTTATCTGTCCAATCTAAACTGCGCGAAGCGTTCTGCATTGCTATTGCATTCATATTCATATCATAAGAAATCCTTTCTTCGCCAATCGGCTCCTCGTCTAAATGTTCAAACAAGAGTAATCTCATTTTTATATTGCATTCCATACATTTATATTTTACAATATATACTTTATATTACTTTATATATACTTTATATATATTTTATACATACTTTATATATTTTATATAATGTAATAATTGTATATTATGGATACAGAGAATATTAATTTGTTATTAATCTATTTTTTAAAAATTAATACACGTTATTAACTCAAAGATAAGTAAACACGACTTATTCCAGTATTTGTTTGTGTTTACAATATTGCTATATATTTTCTTTCAAATTTTCAAATTTTCTTATTATTTAATTTTGAAAGAAAAAGTTAACTCATTATCCAAATGATTGAAATATATCTTTATTATATAATTAATTAACTTATAGTTATTTGTTATAATATATTGTACAATTACATTTTTCAAAGTCATCTTCTTATTTTTATTTATAATGTAATTATCTTTGTTATAAAAGAGATCAGAAAGTTGGAAAAAAGTACACGCTTCTTTAGAATATTAAATATACTAACCGAGAAACAGAGTCAAATTCGCTGCTGGTCGTCCAGATTTAGCCTTGCAGCTAATTTCCAATTTTTCGCCTTTTCTAAATGTGTTTCCACCAAGACTCCCCGAATTCGTGAAAATCTCAACAGTTTCGGGAGGTTCTGAGAAATTAAGAAGTAAGAATTTCTTTAGATCTTGCTACGCATGTATCGCATGTATCAGAGATCAAATCGAATTAGAAAACAACATAAACGGCGACATTTTCTATACTTTATTCTATACTTTATTATATACTTTATCATTTTTGTTACTTGAATTTGATGCGGAAATAGTAACTTAAATTTAACTGTTTCCATGATATTTTTTTTGTATTAAAATAACATAAAAGATTTTCCTAAGATATTCACGAATCTCGCCATTTATCTTTATCGGGTTCATCTTAAATAGTAATTTTGCTCCGGGTGCTTATTTCAGTCTCCGTAAGCAATTTCCTTAAGGAAGATTAATTACTTTTCGAATACAGCTCTAGCGACTGGAACAAGCGTTTATTTTTTGCTTCTTGTTCTAATTAATGTTTCTCTTTTCATCGTAACCTCTTTGTCAAAAGTATCCTATTCTTTAATTTATTTATTACTTCGCACTTCACAATCCCCCGTTTACACTCACTTTTAATTACCTTTGAGTTTAGGTGTAATGTAATACATAAAAATAATTATCTATATCTGTGCGATTAAAAATTAAATAATAATTTGCTATTAAATTAGATAAATATTAATTAGATAAATAAATTAAGATAAAAATTTTAAATCAACATATTACAGATTAAAAAACATACTACAAAGTACAGATCAAAGTGATTATACAAAGTCGATTATACAAAGTGGTTAAAATGATTATGTATCAAATAATAAACGATATACATGCAAAATTATACATGCTTTTTTTATATTTAATTTTTTATATTTAAAATATAAAAGAAGAACAAATTTTTAAATTTTAATGTGTGTGTGTGTGTGTATGTGTGTGTTTGTGCGTACATATATATCTATAGAAAAAAGATATATCTACACAGATATTTCTATTCTAGAAATGACATAATTTTTAAATACTTTTTGAGGCTTTTATGGATATTTTCTTCAAAGAAGTTACGAAGTTTGAGGATTCTCCATATCTTAATACATCGTTTATAGCTTTTTACTGTGTTTTTAGCTTTGGAACACAGATATCTTCTTAATAAAAATATAACTTAAAAATATATTTCCTTTAAAGTTTCTGATATGTCAAGTTTATATTTAATGATTTCATCGAGCTAGAATATTATCAAAGATAGAAAGTGAGAACTCACTCGCGACAACGATATTGAGAGAAGCAGTTGCTTCTTGTCGAGTATTCTTGGTCGTCAAGGAACATTTGAAGATGCCATGATAACTTTCTTTCACTTTAGCGATACGGACGCCGCACTCGCCAGTAGTTAATCCCTTTCCATAATATTCGATGTTGCCATCTTCCGACGGGGGATCTGACCCGGTTAGCACAATGCTACCCTCGCCAGGTATTTCTACACGGCAAACACGAAGCTCTCGTGGAGCGGTGCAGAGAATTTGTAAAGTTTCACCGACTCGCACGGCTGTCTCTCCTCTTGGCTCGATATTTATGAACATATTCGATTTTGCTGAAAACAGACAAACATACAAAATTAATAATAAGCTCGATAAATTGCAAATAAATCACGTAAGTCTATCATGTAAGTTAAAATTGCGTTGAAGCAGAAATAATAACATATAATATAAAAACTATTAAAAACTATTTTACATGTTTCATGAATGTGTGTATTTTTGTAATTTAATTATTTCACATATAATTCTATAATTATTCTGTGTCTTGAGATAAATTTCAGATGTAATCATTAATCTTTATTTAAAAATAATGAGAAACATTCTTATTAAATATATACTAAATATTAAACTTTTAAATTAAATTTATATCGCCTTAGAGCGATAATATACAGAAAAAACTTAAACAGTAAAAATATAAATAGTAAATAAGAAAATTAGTGTTGAATTTTCTACTTACATTATGGCTGCCTCTACGATATGATTCGCTTACATTTTACTATTTAAGTTTTCTGTATATTATCTATGACTCTAATACGATATAAATTTAATTTAAATATATTTAATCAGAATAATTCTCATCATTTTAGTCAAAAAGGAAATCAATTATCACAATGTCTAAAATTTATCTTAAGACACAGAATAATTATAGAATTGTTATATTTAATTGTTATATATATGGAATGATTTAACATTTTAATTTTATCGAAGAAATATAATTTGATGATTATTCAACATTATTTAATTAATTTCGATATATATTTATATTCAATATTATTAAAATTTATTCCTGCATTTAATATTCATACTGTTTTAAAAGATTTAGAAAAATCGAGTTGCATAAAAGTGTGACCATATATTATATATATAAGTTTTCAGAATAATCGAAACGAAAAAAGGAAGTGTTTTAAGCAGTAGATTTTAAGGAACACGCGAAAGTTTCAATAAAAAATCGAGAGAGTGATTCGCATGGACGAAGATGCTACGTCTACGAAGATTTACGAGACAAAAAGAAAAATTGATTAAATCTCCACCTGACTGTTTCTATCGCCTTCGTGCATCTTTTTTATACCAACGCGCTCTGTATCGGAAAAAGACATAGTTGACTTTTTTCTTTCTCTAGTCGCTCTTTTATCATTGTAACTTGACATGTTGGGTGAGTATAATTCTTACGACAATTTCGCATATGTTCGTTGTTTTGCTAATTGATGTGTTATAAAAGAAAAATGAAGTATTTGTATAAAAAAATCCACTTTTTATTTAAAAAACAGAATAAAGCTAATAATATGTTAAAAACAAATTATATTAAATAAATATTATTTATTAAACAAATTATATTATATAAGTGCAAAAGAGAAATATGTGGAGAAGAAAAAAAAAGTGTGTGTATGGCACAAATATGTAAAATAATTATATATAATTATATATTCTAATAATTGTAAATAATATTTTAAAGACTGAAGAAGTATTGTATATGTGTATATTAAAATATAAAAGTCATATGAATTGTGTGTGTGTATATAAACGTATGCAATATAAGAACATAATGCATATAAAAATTAATTCAATCATTAGAAATTTTCAATACATTAAACTTTTATTTATTTTTTATTTGAATAAAATCATTATTGTTGGCAGATTAAACTATATCTTATTTTAAACATACTCTATTATTAAATTTGAATAAAAAATTATCGTAAAAGTTTCCGTAAATAATTCTCAATTAACTTAAATATTTTTTATAACTTCATAAGAGAAACTTCATAAAAATGGAAGCGATAAAAACATTTTACACATTCAGCATACTATAATTATGTAAAAAAAAGCTTTAAACACTATAATCATTAGTATGCGCATACTTATCATTGAGGTTTGATAACGTGACATAAAATATTGTAATCAAAGCTGTAGCATGATCTTAGTATTCATACAGTATACTTTACATAATATGCTAGATAATTGTTTCAGATAACATCCTACATGTTACAAAAAGAGGGCAAATGATATTTTGTAATTATTTTCTGTATATATATATATAGAAAAGAATAATTTGTGATGTTAATTCAGTAGTACAATAGGCATGCAACAAGCTAGCAATAAGTCATATTTTTTATAAGCCATTTTTCTATGTGTTGAGAATTACTCTCTTCAACGTCCCTTTATACCTATTTAAATAAACAATTTTTACAGTTTTATTTTTTTTAAATAAATTAAATTTTCAACAGATTTATTTTATTTTACAAAATAAGAATGGAAAAAAAATAAATTTTTTAAAATTATGTCTATGCACAATTATGACAAATGCAATTGCTATTCAAATATGACAATCATTATCGCTGCCATTTGAGCCTAATGATGCATGTTATTAAGGTGATATGCGTTTTAGTTATTCAAGTAAGAACTCACACCGCCCTAACAAAAAGCGCTCTCTCACCCTTAAAAAGTTCTTATCATAAGGGTTAAATATATAGACGTTTGCTTTTAAGTTCCCTGCCGGAATGGCATCGCGACGCAAAGCAACGCGACGCGCTGGTTGCATCGATCTCTGCGCAAGTTTAGGATGTGGTGTGTCATCGACGGAACGACGATGCGACGGCCGATCCCATGCACGATGCTATTATGATAATGCACTTCAAGAAATATGATAAACTGGGCGTGGCGTGGGCAACGACTATCATATTTCATCCCGTCGACCGGCTGGTCGATCGCTGGATAGCTTTGAGAGGCAAGTACTCGTAACTTAAAATAACATTTTTGACAGATTCTTGTTCTTGCGATTGGATAAACGAGTTGCAGAAATTATGAAATAAAGCATTAAGTTCAACTGCAGCTCTCAGATGGAACTGTTCAAAGATAAGTAGTGTAATTGCAATTTTCTATGAATAATTCGCATCTATTTTCCAATAAAAATTTAACAAGAAGATGTAAGGTGTGATCTACTTGGTACTACAAATGTTTCGACAGATTTGATTGACCAATCGAAAGAAAGAATTTTACTCATTGACCAATAAAAAATGCATTGAAGCATTTGTAAATCATATTAAGTAGACACATACATAGCCATAGTTTATTTTATACATACAACATATTAGATTTAATGAATTTATCTATGTGTACTTAATTTATAAACGAATTGTGAAAAATATTATAAAATAAAGCAAATCTAGTTAAAAATCTTATTAATTGTAAAATGTAACTATTTGAAGATAAGCACAACAGCGTGATTGCAATTTTATATAAACAATCCTCATCTATTTTAATAAAAATTAAATAAGGAGATATGATCTATATATATTTCAAGGTTTTTTTAATTAGTATGCCGCGACACACCAACATGCATGCTATAATCTTTCCAAATGAACCATGAATATTTTAGAGAAGGTAAAAAGAAACAAAAAAATTTAGAAGTAAAAAAGCGAGCAAAATAAAAAGTATTTTAAAAATCGTGAAAATTATATTTAAATTATATTGTGTTTACTCTCGTTTTAACCAAAGTGATATTATATTATTATTATAATAAAATCTTTTAAAACAATAAAATAAAAACTAAAACTTTAGTTTATTTTATTGTTATTTTTATGTGTAGCGACATATTTGATAAATCTACGTTAAAGCGTGTACACTTCATGATATATCATACTTTGACTTTGGCTCATTATGTAATGCGTTGTAAATTAAAAAAGTTGAAAAATAATAATTTATTTTACACATACAACGTACCAGTTTGAATTTATTCTTAGTTAATAAATAAATTGGAAATTATGAAAGTGCAGTTTTATGGGACCGAAAGGTTTTTTCGATTTAGTTCCGGTTCCGTTTAATAAAATATCAAACATTCTTGTTTCAGTTTCGATTTTTTTCTACTTACTTGCTTCATTTTATTTATTCTTTAAATTTGTTCTATTAAGAAGAAGGAGGGGAGAAGAAAGAGAGAGAGAGAGAGAGAGAGAGAGAGAGAGAGAGAGAGAGAAGAGAGAGAGAGAGAGAGAGAGAGAGAGAGAGAGAGTAGAGTAGTAGAGTAGTAGTAGAGGTAAGTACGTAGTAGACGT
>NW_012130088.1:283089-298679 GCF_000143395.1 Atta cephalotes
TAGTAGTACGTAGTAGTAGTAGTACGTACGTAACGTAGTAACGTAACGTAGTAAGTAGTAAGTAGTAGTAGTAGTAGTAGTAGTAGTAGTAGAGAGNNGAGAGAGAGAGAGAGAGCGTGTTCACCCGTTCAATTTAGAGAGTCTAGTCGAAAGAGGCGTCAATTGATCACGTGACTATGAATAAAAATTATGTAAATATTATTTTAGGCATATTTCTCTCAATTCTTTTGTACAATTTATTTGATTCTTATGGATAGATCTCACTTATTACATAAAATCTACATATGTATTCTTCGTGACTTAGAATAAATTCTTGCAACATGTGAGGAAGATCTAAATAAAAGAAATGTTAGTATCTTAAAAAAATTTACATTAAATATGTCTCGCAATCCCGCCTTATTCTTATCATATGAGATGTTGGAGGTATTTACATTCTGGTTATTAAGAGAGCTGGCGATGATAATATTGAATTGAACATTTGTAATTTGAACGAAAGAACGGGCAGAACAAAGATTAAGAACAAGGTTAAAGATTAAAAATTAAAAACTAAAAAAAGAACCGAAAAAACCATAAAATTTTACGGTATCATAAATTATACAAAATTTGGGTACAGTTTCGGTTCATTAAAAAAAAAGATTCCAAAATGATTTTCGGTTCGATCCCTAATTTTATGTAAACAATCCACATCAGTTTTCCAATAAAAATTAAACGGACAAATATAATTTATTTCAATATTCATCAATTATTGAAGATTTGTGCAAATTTTTCCATGAAGAATGCGATCTTTTTATGTTCTATTGTTACTTAAGTAATAAAACCGATTTATTCTCTATTTCTGAGATGTATATTATGCTGCGCGACACAATCGTGAATTTTCTATCTTTTTTTTATTCGCATATATAGAGCTATTTTTCTGTTTAGATGCATTCAGATGCGTTTTCTGTGTACGCGAGTCTATGTATCGGTTCACGGCGTGGGATTCAATGGGTTAGAATCGTTACCCGATTTTATAGTACGATATGGACTTTAAATGCACTAAAAGCACTTCCGAAAACTGATGTTACCTAATATTGGCGGTATTTTTACTGTTTTTTTTGTACCTGGGTATATACTATATGCAGGTACTACTTTCATTTCTGTTATCTTCTCCTATACTTGTTTATTGTACAATATCAATCATTTAAATTTTATTGTACGTCATGTAGATTTAATTTGATATATTTTATCAATTTTATGAAAATTTTATTTTGTATTGACTGTTAATAATACATTTTTGACGGTATTTACAAAAGTGGAATTACACAATAAAAATACAATTTAAAATGCAAAATATTTTTTTATTATTTTGCTTATATAAAATAATATTCTTATTTAACAAGGAACAAATTATTGGACAATTTCCAAGAGTTATTCATTCATTGACTATACATATTTGTTATATTTTTAATTTTTTTTAATTTCTGCAGAAATTTGCGTCGATGCTGAAATTACATGAAAATTCCTACGCTTTCTACGCCGTTCCATGCGACTGCAAATGTGGCGCGCCATGTCGACCTGCCAGGCGATCGCAAGACTATAAATCCCATTTGATTTTCCGCTCATCAATTTGTTACATAGCCGATGTCACGATCTAATTTGTCCGTATATCCGGATTTGCCCGGAGAATACGACCGTTCGCAATCGCTAGTCCTTGCATCGAGGAATACGTATCCCCCGAAAGCCACAGCAACAGATGCGTTGATTTGGATGCGTTGATTGTGGACGTCGCGTCATACTACGCATCACTGTAATTATGAAATTGATGCGCAGACGGGCGTTAAAAGCACCGTTTTATTTCGGCTTCTCTTTTCTCGCGATTTTATATGTAATTCATATGAATTATATAAATCCTAGCTATAAATACAATTACAAAAAAAATTTGCTGAAATAATTAAAAATTTAAGTAAAAATATAGATTTGAAAATAATTTTGTTAAACCATCAAAATAATTATGTGGGAAACTCAACAATGCATGATGAGAGAAGAAGGTTTTGACATTCAATCATCAAAGTTTGAGCGTTCTACATAATTATTTTGATAATACAAAACAAAATTATTTTTACATATCTAGCTAAATTTTTAAATATTTGACACTCTTAGATATTAAAAAAGTAACAGTAACTCAATCTCTTGAATTAAATAATATTTTGTTATTTTTAACTTTTATGGAAAATTAATCAATTTCTATGATGTTAAATAATCCATATTAACACATACTTTTAGTAAAAAATAAATTAAATTTGAGTCAAATTTAATACATTTTCTTGAATGAGTTGAATTATTTAACTCCATCGTTTTCACTGTTTTTGTTTTGTTATTTCTGTTGCGACTTATAGGAATGATTAAAAATAATTCAAACTGGATAACTTGATATTATGAATGTAACAGTGCATCAAAATTTGTTCTTTCCATACAGTTACATAAAAAATACCGGTTCGCCGTACACTAATGCGGGATTTACATTTATATATTTACAATTCGCTCGACGAATTCGATATTTACTCGAAGATACGCGTCGGTTATACTCTCGTCTACAAGCAGAGGTTTCCACTTCTGAATGTACGTATGTTCCATATACGTGTCATGGAATAGTATGATATAACACATAACTGCGCATGTATCCGTTTCATGCGCATTCCGCACCTCGGTATTTTATGTCTGTTCACCGTTATTGACTTCCCCGGTCTTCCGACCGCCATGCTCTCGCACCGTGCAGTGATAACGCGGCGAAGATAATCTTGGCTACCCGGCATGCAACCTGCTAGTGCAATTTCGCAGCGATTTCCAATTTTCTCGGCTCGCTCGCATCCTCCCTCGCGTCTCCTCCGCGGCTCTTCCGCTTGCGGAAGGGAAGTGCAAAAATGTATGCTCGGAAGGATGAGAGGAAAGAAACGACAAGGAAGGAAATCGGAAAGGATGGGAACACACATGTTAAGTTTCATATACATTGTGCCAACGAACGAGTTTTCATCTTTATTATTGATTTGTCATTCTGCATGTTGAACATGTGCATTCGAATAAATTCAGTTAAATATAATATAATAAAGAGTCCAAAAGTTTTTAGATCAATGAATACAAAAAAGATAAAATAAAATAATTTTTATATTTTTCAATTTAATCACTCTTTATTTCAATACATTCTTTAGAATAATAAATTAATTTTTCTATACTACTAAAATATTCTGAATTTTTGTCATTAAAATAATATAACATTGAGATTTAACGTTATTGATATATTGTTTTTTATATAAATTG
This sequence comes from Atta cephalotes, assembly GCF_000143395.1. NCBI lineage: Eukaryota > Metazoa > Arthropoda > Insecta > Hymenoptera > Formicidae > Atta > Atta cephalotes. The sequence continues at coordinate 286,384 of NW_012130088.1, forward strand.
GACTTCAACATTGAAAGTTATTTTTTACTTTAATATAGAAAAATTAATTCATTGTTCTAAAAAAATATATTGAAATAAAGGATACTCATATTAAAAATAAAAATAAAAATTCAATTGGACGAAAAATAAAAATAAAAAATAAAACAAATTATTTCTTTTCATCATCTTTTATAAATCCTTGCGCCGAGAAATTTTCTACTTTATTCATAAGCTTTGAATATGAGCTATTAATATTATTACTACCTTATCGCTGTATCTTACAATTAAAATATATTAATATTAATATTCTCAATATAATGAAATTTATCAGTATTCGTTACATATTTTTTTCTTTAACTACGCTAAAGTTGTTAGCATGCGGTGGATTTTTCACACTTTCTAGTAAGATTAGCGATCTTTACTGTGTCTCGCTCTCCCTGATGGACTCTTAGAATGATGTGGTCCGCTGTGGTTAGATTGCGGTGGCGGTTTCATGATGCAGCGAGAGGAAGTAATCCCGGTCGGCACTTCTCATATTAGGATGCCGCTATTCCCTAACGTTGCTAATTTTGCTCGACGGGCACCACGAAATATGCTCGACCACCATGTTATGTTATGCTCAGCATTTCTCGCGCGAATCAGGAGAAACAGCAAAACTTGATTTTCGCAATTAAATTAAAATATTGGCAATTAAAATGCAAGGATTGAATCACGCAGCGATTGATAACGCTGAAATAATGCCGGGCAAGGTTGAATCATGATCGGTTAATGGTGGAAAATGACGAAAACATCTTGAAAATATATGAAATCTATTTTGCATACGGAAATAAAGAATGTGTTCTTTCTGAAGTATCTAAAGCTAAGTAGATACAGATCCGAAAATAATTTTGTTGGAACATCAAAATAATTATATAGGAAACTCAAGTATGAAGAGTAATGTTGCAAAAAATTTTAACATTCCAATAATCAGTTTAAGTGTTCTACATAATTATAATTATTTTCCTTAAAAGTAATTTATTGGTGATATATTGGTTAAACGTTGAAATATATTGATTAATATTTGGGCAATATTGCATCAATAGCGTAATTCCGGTATATACTTATCCGCACCTATCGAAAACTTAATTTATTAAGTATTATTTACTATGTTTAAAGTAAACGAACTATATCAGTAAAAACTTTGTACTGTTATAAAAAAAATATTAGAAATCCGAAATATTTATATTTTGTATTAAAAAATAAACTTTTAAACTCTTACATTTTTGCTGTATATCCTATAGGCTTATTATACATGGCTTGATAGGGGGAGAGGGGCATGTATGACTCATATAACATTTACAAATAATGCATATAAATAAGATGTAAAAGGACACAATAATTTATAAAATATGTTTATAAAGTTTTATTAAGGAATAAGAATGATAAATATGTATATGAAATAATAAATAATAATTATAATCTTCCCAGATGTATTACAAGTGTTATAACATGAGATACATATTTCATGTAATGCGTTTATTGTATTTAGTATATTGAATTCAATCTGCGCACTTTGTATGTTTTAGGCAATAAATTGCTTGTTAAAAATGCTATATATCCCAAACAGATGGGTACTTGTATTTTGTTATATAACATTTTATTATTCCTCTACACTCATGTATCACGAAATATATAACCACTAAATCTTTTGCACAATAATTCTACAGTAATCATTTTATATAGATTATAATTTATGACGCTACTTAACACAATTCGCGACACAAATCGATTCAACACACAATAATTTCATTAATATTAACAGTAACAAACTAAAAGCATAACACAATGCTAATATAATGTAAAGGCACGTAACAAAGTAGTTGTGGGAAAATTATCCCCACTCCTTCTATTTTTTCTGACTTCTGCGGTGTAAATTCCAGCGGGGAGCGTATTTGCCGGATTTATCCTAATTGTACTAGTTGATAGTTCAACAAAATTATTTTCAATTCTGTATCTATTTAAATGTTCAGATATTTTAGCAAAATTCGCGCGATATTTGTAAATTAAATATGAAAATGCAGACAATGTTATGTGATTAATTCATATAAAATAAAATAGAGATGTTCTTTTTATAATATTATAGGTGCAGTTCGTTAAATCGTTAATAATTGATCGATTGACTTTTGAAAGATACGAAACGTATTGTAACGTATATTCCTATTTGAAGCGCATAGTACGTCAATTATGATGTTCCACATCTCTTGTCGATAGCGTTTTTCGGAAGCCGCCGAGTTCGACCGAGTTAACTTGATATTCGTTGTGGCCGGTAACGGTCAGACAAAAGCACTATATTGCTTGCAAGCTTGTTTCCACGTTATTGGATGCGTTCGTCAGAATCCTATAGCTCAAAAACGATCGAGTAACGCTTGGAATCTGGTTGGTGAATAGTGATATTGTACAAACGATGAAGTACGAATACTTCATTTTTCTTTAATTATTCTGAACGCGTTTAATGGTTTAGCAAGGGAAACTTTTAAATCAATTTTGTTTCAAGAATACACAAGTCTGTGAAGAAAAAAGGAATAGTTTGGAAAAGTTTTATATTTGAATGAACTTTTATTATTTGTGTTTTCATTTCTGCGATCTTTCTTCGTAATAAGAATTAAACTACTCTCTCTATCCCTCTCTCTCCCTTTCTTTATGGTTGATTTGACTATGTTCGTGACGCAGTGTTAGAATCAGAGTAAGTTTGAACACGCTTGATTTTATATATATTTCACTGTACTCTAAGAGCAAAGTTAATTATGTTCTACGAGTTCTGTTGCACCGCATTGTACACTCACTAATTGGTCATTAATGAGCAGAAACGTGTATCACCATTAGTCGTAGAAATCAATATAACGATGCACCCACGAATGTGCAATTACACAGTAGGCACAATTTTGACCAGCGGTAGTCGGCAAATATTTGCAATTATATATACAATAAATCCGATTAATTTATTGATTTATTGATCAGATAAAAATTGTAATTCGGACAAAATGGGATACAGTTAGCTCGTCATAGGGCGTGAAGCATTTAATAAAAAAAGTTCACGTTTGAACAAATACGTTCGTTCGCAACATCGCGTACTTGTAATTTGATTTATCGTTCGTATGCGTGCGACGCTAGAAAGTCGGATAAAAATCTGAAATACATAATAAAAAAGAAAAATCTCTATGCCGATCGATATGCTTTGAAAGTTTGAGAAGCAGTCGCGTGTAATTTCGCCTTTATGATGAGTAAAAATATTTCACAGATGACTCGTAGATATTTCTATTGTAAAACAGTTTAGATGTCGTTGCGATGAAAGATCGCAGAAATTAAAACGCAAGCAATAAAATAAACGTGAAACTTCTCCAAAGTATTCCTTTTTTCTTCATAAATTTGTGTATTTCTTGCAAGGCTTAAAATAAGTTCCCCTAAAAGTTTTAATGACACGAAAAATGAACTATTGTAAAAAGTTATACTTTAATACAACAATCTTGATAATCTAAATGGCAAATCATCAAGGGAATGAAAAAATAATTAGTTACTAAAAAGGGAAAATTATTTCCAGTTGATCGCAGTGACATATCGTCGATGGCAAAATTTCAAGAAGCAGCTGTAATTGATATGTATAATATACAGAAATTCAATGAGTACATTACAAGTGAAACTGAAAATTGAAGTTTTATTCGCGTCGTCATATTGATCCTGTTGCTTCGTTCTTTCTTTTATTGTATCTTTGTTGTTGTGTCCAAGTTGAATTAGAGTTACGCTTTCAAAGTAGATATCACGCAGGAGTTCCTTCTCAAAGTGAAAAAAAATTGATTGTGATCAAAAAGCTTGACATGCATCCACGACGGGGTTTCCGGTTTGTCGCGAACTTCCGCTCTTCGAGAGAAAACGTTTCCTGCGAGTCTCAGTCGGACGCCAATTTCGGTCCGACAATCGTAAATCCTTGCCGAGATTAAGGACGGTTTACACGGTAGTAAATCAACTCATCGCGCTACGTTACTTCTTCCATCTCTTCTTCTTACTCGGTCTGCCTCTCTTCCGGCAAGGAACTTTCAAGACGAGGAACTGCCGGAAGGATACATTCGCCACATCGATCCTAGTCGAGCGTCTCTTCCTCCTTTTCCTGCCATCGACGAGTAAATCGATTTCAGTCGGTTGATGATGACGTTGGAATCCAGTTACACAAACCGGATTTCGTGTTAAATAACTGTCGCTCGATGTCCGCTGCAGAACTTCGGGCTGCGCTTCAGAAATTTCTAGTTAACGCGGTGTCGAGAAATATTCGATGAGTACCGAGTACAGAAATATTCGATGAGTACCGAGTACAGAAAGTCTCGAAGAAGTATATAGTACCAGTTGAAATTAGATAATATGTATTAATATTAAATTAAATAAGATTGATTTATATAGCAAGGAAGCATGGAACAAAAATACTTTGCGTATCATTAGATACAGTTACTGTTAAAAGTTTCCGGTGAACATATTTTAGCAGCCACTTAGGTATAATTAAATAGACAAATATTAAATAAGACGTATATATTATTTTTCTATTTAAAAAGAACTATTGTATATTCAAATATTATAAAATATTCATTAAATCTTTCCCGAAATTATATTCAATTATATATTCAATTATATATTGAATTGTATTCAATTATATATAAAAAGTAATGATCTTTAATAATATTAAAATTGATTCTTAAAAGTTAATCCTTTAATAAAATAATCCTTCATAATTTATTAATATTAACGTAATTATATTTTATATAGGAACTCTTAAATTTCAGCTAAAATCGAAGTAGACCGGTCTTCAATTAATTTTAGATTTCCGATAAAATTTTCAATATCAGACTTGTCGCAACTACTAAATAATAGATGTCCAATATCGATGATATTGTACATTTCATACTCTCAAGTATCGTACGTGGCGATATGATCTTCATTGTCAGAAGTTCGAAGTGAATCGAATGTACGTACAGAACGCGTGTCTTCGTAAGAAATGTTATCATACCGTCTACTTTATCATTTCATCGCAATGACATCACAGTGACAATGATAGTGTTTTATAAAGAGCATTCGTGTAGCCCGATCTGCCAATTATCCGATAACTTCAACAAAAAGATTCTGTGCAATGAATGTCCATGTCACAGAGGTTATTGTAGATAATTCAACACAAAAAGAATGGTTTTGCCAAAATATCTAAAAATTTAGATCTGAAAATGATTTTGTTGAACCGTCAAAATTATTATAGAAGAAAGTTAAACCGATAGAATATCAAAACCTTTTGCAGCTTTACCTGCACATTTCTAAGTAATTATTTTCACAGAAATTATTTAAATAGATTATTTTCGGATCTGCATTTAGCTAAAGTTTTAAATATGTACTTCAGCAAAATCGCTTTTTCAGTGACAACACAATTAAATATATATATAACAATTGCGTCATAAAAAATATGTGCAAATTAGCATCTAACGTTAATTTTTTTCAAGAAAACTGACGCGATAAAAAAGACTGTGGACAAATTGGAGTGAGACATAGAGGAATATTTATCTTGTTGGATACGATCTCTCGTCGTGAGTGCGAAATTATGCTGTAACATTAGAGCCCTTAATACTGAAGTGAAGGTATAAACATGAAACCGCAGGTTATCGTTAAGCCCACGCAATGCGGCGAAAGTGGTCGCGCTGGAAAATGATGATTATGACTCAGCATTTCGCATCGAATTATCCACGGGTTATCTGCTTTGACGCAAAGTATAAAGCTATGTTGACTTTCGTCCAAGTTATATGTACGCAAAAATATGTATCGTGTTATCTTGATTTACTTCCTCCCTAAAATTGTCACGACAGAAGATACAAATGCATTAAGTTAACATGAATGAAAAATTCTAATATCCATAGTCAAATTTATAATTATAAGTTACATTAAACTAAAAATAATAATCTCTGTGAATATATCGAATATAACAAAATGTGAAATCAACCAATCAAAATATAAAAGATGCTGAGGTCAGATGAATTGAATAAACAAGTCATATCAGAAAATATCGTATTTCGAAACTTCAACTAAACAAATCGGATTGCGATTTAATAAATCGTATCATGTTCGAAGCTTGTAAGATAAACAAATCGGATTATATTAAACAAGAATGAAACATACTGGCGTGAAAATGGTTAATTACAGTAAAAATATCGGATCAATAAGATACCACAAAGACCGTGATTTTTCGAGATATCAAAATTAAACAATGATCTAAAATTATAAATCACCTTTAAAAATTCAATTAAATTATTAAAAAAATTTTTAATTTAAAAAACATGATGAAATATGCAAAGAGAAATATGCTTTCTATAAATGCTATATAATATATAATATCTTCAATAATATATATATGTATATATATATATATGTAATATGTACATATATATATATATATAATATGTATATAACAAATTAATATAATATCTAAGAAGTCATGTGATGTGAGCAAAATCAATCGTTTTAGTTACAAACGTGGTCAACGGAATTTTATAATGGCAATCGTATTATTAAGATAGATTTTAGAAGGATGAGTTTGTCTAAAGTGTATAGAATCTAATGCAATTTCTCACCGCTTATTCGAGTACTATTATGCTCGACTGATATCCTAAGTTGATCGACTTAATGGCAAACTTTAGTTCAACATCTCGGCTTTAAGAGAAAGTCGGATTCGCCACATAAAGCTGCTTACACTTTTTTACAGGGAGATATTATCTGAATGTATATATAAATAAATCTTTTCAATTAAATAATATTTTATTTATAACAGGTCAAAGATGATCAGTAATACTTTAAAAAATCCACTGAAAAATCGTTTGAAAAATTTTCAGAGAGGTGATTAATATTTGATGAACTATACGTGACGAAATTGTAGAAATTTTATTCGTGCAGATCGAGTTGCATCGCATATTCAACGAACTTGGAAATAAATATATCCCGCGGCTAAAGTTTCGTCAGGCTCGAGGTAAGACCGGTGGGAACCAACTTATTAGCTAGGCAAGAAACAATGCCGTTTCCACATTTAACTGAGTAATCCATGGTGTTATCGCGGATTACTGATGTCTCCTACTCGTTTTGTTTCCTGTTTCCCTCTTCTCGTTAGCGACGAGTGCTCTCCGCGATCTCTCGAAGAGGCGATTCTGTAGTAACGTTCTCGGTATTGTTTCGAGATAACAAATATCAGATTTTCTCAAGAAAATAAAGTAAGTTGAATTCTTATTATTTTCCTATTTTTATGTGTCTAAAGATTATAAGTAAATTTGTCTTTTTATTTCAAACTTTTCCTTGTTTTATATCTATGTGTTCTTTTTATGTGATGTTCACGTAATAACAAAATAAAGAAGCGATAGTTTTAAAGTAAATTTTATGAAAAAAGAATAAATATTACTTACAATTTAATATTAAACAGAAATAATTTTTTAAAATATTTATTATACATGTTATACATATATATATATACATATATATTTTAATACACTGAAAAATAATATTGTTTTTAATGGAAATATTATTATATATATAAGTTAATAATTTATTATATATAAATTTATAATTATATATAAGTATTCAAAACATTTTTGATTTTTTAAATTGTATAAAAAGCAGGAATGCATTAAAATTTTACGGATTAATGACAATAAATCAGTATTCCTTGTGATGCAAACAGGCAGAATTGACGATCGGATTAGTAAAGGAGTTTTACATTGTCGATGAGAATATACTTGGACACGATTTGAATTTCAAGCTGTTCAAGTACTTGGCATGAATGGAAAATGGGCGAATTAAAAGAGATAGGTAGGAATGTATATTCTCTGCAGAATTACATTCCGAATTTTATCTAACCAAGATTTTTTCGAATTTTTCCAAAGGAATTTTTTCAGTTAAGTAAAATTACTTTCAAAATCTTACAATCTCTCCATATTTAATCTTACAAAAAAGAATTCTTTTTAATCATATTATTAAAATAATTAAATTGTGTATATATAATACTATATTATATATACAGGAAGACATTTTAAGATTTTGAAACAAAGCTTTAATTTAAAAATTCAATCTCATGGAATGAATGTTGTTAATGTCTTTTTATTTCATAGATCTTTTGTGAAAAAGATATACAAAATAAAAAACATTAACAAGAATTTCCATGAAATTTAATCTTCAAATTTAAAAAAACTGCGACTGCACAATAAAGCGAATCTGCATAATGTATATGTAATGACGCATACGTAGGTATATGTGAATGTATCGTAGTTTGCGATGGCAAGTATACGAATTACCCAGCAGGCTGACCTTCCGCATGGGAATGTAACACTAATTAGTGACTTCGTGCTGTGAAATGCGAATACGTAAAACGAATCGTTGAGCACGCTCGAAAATATCCACGAAAATCCATATCGCACTGCATCCGAATGCGCGTGTGCTGAGTAACATTTGTGAAGTTAACGGAGAAACCATCTCCCTATTCTTTTTTCTTTCCCTTTTTTCTATTTTCGACAGATTACTGGAATTTTATTATAATGGGAATGACACTGATTTTTTAACGCTTTCTTTTTTATCAAAGGATATTGTAGAGAAGAATATAAACCAAATAAAGAATGAACAACTTTTGTATTAGTGTAATTAAAATTGTTCTAAATTAAAAATAAATATCAAAACTTATAATAAAAATACAAATAACATTAAATCGGTTAGAAAGCAATTATCACAAATAATTTAATAGTAATACAAATTAGTATCACATATAATAGTATGTGATTATAGTGATGATAATATGTATCTATAATCGCCTTTTATATACGTGACATTTGCCGATAATGTGCATTATTTGAATTTTGCAAAATTTACATAATATTAATATTTAATTTATCATAATATACATACATAATATTAACATATTTATCTGCCAAAATAAGCGTGATATCGATAATAGAAAATTAAGTAAATTTCAGAGATCGATCTGTCGTGGTATTTTTCTACGGAAGAATTTCTTCCCGAATTTAATAAAACGAAGGCATTTCATTTCGTTTGGACGGTGTCAAAGGGATCAAAAGGTATTAGTGTATGGTTGGTCGCGTCCCAGCTTTTGCCGAGAATTTCGTTCACGTCGGTTCATTTTGTTCGTTACAGAAGCATGCAATGTAAACTTGCGCCGAGTGCGGTTTTCCAAATTATAAATGAAAACTATTGAAAGCAGACAAAACACGAGCAACTTCAATAATGTATTAGTTACAAGAAGAAAAAAGTTTACAGAGATATTTTATCTACACATACTTATATCTTTTTATAAAAATTTTATTTCATGTTTTTATTCGATTTCTCCCAACTCATGCCAATAGCAAGTAGTACGAGTCAATTCATCTTTTATCAAATATTGAAATTTTAAGTAACTACTGATTTCTTAATATTTTCTGAATCGATGTACACGGAAAGAATACTTTTGCTGAAGTATCTAGAGATTAGTTAGATATAGATTTAAGAATAATTTTAAATTATCAAAATATGTAGTTATGTGACGTTTAAGCATGGTGAGTAATGCTACAAAAAATTTTAATAATATTCTAATAATCAGCTTGATCATCCTACATAATTATTTTAACGATTCAACATAATTATTTTCAGATTTGTATCTACAGCTAAATGTTTAGATACTAGCAAAATCATTCTTTTCGCATATCTCTCTTTATATTTTTAGTTAGGTCAATAAATAAAAATAAAACTTTTATCTGCTTTTATTCTTCATCGTTCCATCGCGTACAGAGAAATTGATAGGAATTACTTGTGGTCGATTCAATTGTACACGTTCGTTTGTGAATTTACGACAATTTTCGACAGCGGACGATTGTCACAAGGTCGTCGCTGTCGCGTCGGGGCAATAGAGGGTAGAAATAGGGTACAAAATGAACGAACAAATAAAAACGGATCAGCGTCGCCGTGATGTTAGTCGTAATCGCTACGAAAAGGATGAGACCTCAAAAATCACAACGTACGCCATTACTGCCGACTGCGAATCTCATTTAAACACGGCGTAGTTCTCGTATAGTCTGATCTTTCCTAATGAAGGCGGCTTTTTCTTTTCCCCTTTGCTCATCTCTTCACTATTCAAACCATACTCTATTCGCCGTTTCTCGGGTCTGCCATTTCTCTCGCTTTCTCTCATTCTTTACCGCCCTTTTCGCCTTGCATCACTATCTTGGCTGCGTTCTTTGAACAAGACTATGGTATGAAGAGTATGGTACGAAGTAAATGTTATCATCGCACTTCCAGATGCAGTTTAAATTAGCAACGAAAGGGTCAAGCTAGACTATCTAATATAATTAAAACTTGTATTGCTCTAGGATATTTTGAAGATTATATGTTTAGATAGATGTATATACAATTTACATAAGAATTAATATATATATATATTAATTTAGAATAATATCTTACTATTCTTATATACCTATATGTTGTATTACGTTTATATGTTTTATTACATATAATGTTATCTTATTTCGATTTTATTACTGGTAGATTTTGTAACAGCAATTTTGCTGACGCTTAATCACAAGTTACTATTGTATTTATGTTATGTTAACTATAGTCTATTGTATCATATATGTCTATTACTCTGTTGACATGTAGTTTTTTCACAAAGCTTTGCAATAAATTAAATTAAATTAAATTAAATAATCTTCAAAATGCCAGAGCATACAAATTTTAATTATATGGAATAGTCTGTTCAATTTGGTCCTTTCATAAATTCGTATATAAATTTGTTATATATTTTTTATTTATTTATTGTATTGTATTTTATTCTTCAAAACGTATAATATATATACGTATAATATATATACGTATATCTATTTATTTATTCAAATAATTAAAAATTTAAATATTAGATTTTTCATCCAATATTTGCATAAAATTTAAATCTTTAATTATTATTTGAATAATTCTAATAAGATACATAATGATGTGAGCTTACTGATTAAAAAATGTGAAATGTTCGGAGAATCCATGAAGAAATTGTATCATAAAATATAAAAGAAATCTCTGGCAACCACAAATATTTACAAAATTTATCAAAGAATATCTGGGAGCAAATGGGAACAAATGATAATACAGGGGCGGTCACTCTGCTAAAGAGCACACAGAGAAGAAATTTAAAATTTAAAATTAATTTTAATATTAAAAAAATCTACAAAAAGATTTCGCCAGAGAAATGAATAATGGACATGTTTGCCTTGATAGATCTACATGAGTAAACCGAATTAAATCAATGTCGCAGAGTATTATATAGCTAGTCGACGCAACGACGAAAAGCGTGGTCAGTGTATCGCAAAATTACTTAAAGCGGATGCATTTCGATCCCGATGGCACGTAACGCCCTAAATTGAAACGGAATCCGACTTGGTAACAATTTTATCGAATCGTGGCCGTATGTATCAAGTAATTAACGCGTTTATCGCGTGGGTGGGGTTCGAGGGAAACTCGATTAATTGCGTGCAAAGCGGCAATTTCGACGTTTCAATCGCGATAAAACCTCTCGTGCCGCGAGAATAAGCCGCCACGTCTCTGTTATAATTTTTAATTAACTTCAGTGAATTACTTACGTTCCCCAAATCGAATAAGGGAATTGCTATGGCAATACAATATATTTCGCACTCTTAATCTCTTCAGGAAATATTTGACGAGCCATTTACACAATTTCTTAATTTATATCAAAAATATGAAAATATTTTATGTTACTTTCTAGTATAAAAGAGTTTTCTATCACTCTTTTCAAGAGACACAACAAAATAACGTTCAAATACATTTTTTGACACTTTATATCAATTACGATACAAATGTAATGACTTATTTCAAGATTTCAATTTTGTTTAAAAGAAAATTAGAAGGTTGATTGGATTTATTTTGAGATAACAAAAAAATACAGCGCAACGATATCTTAATGGTGCGTTAAAGAATAAATCATATTCCCAGGAGACGCCTCGGCGAGAGCAACGCCAACGGGGCAATAATTATTCTCCAGCACAATCTCAATAAAGTACGCCGAAGTTGTCGTTTATTTCAATTCTTCAGCGGTTAAGACACGTTAAAATAAGGGTAAGCACGTAAATACGATAATTCGCAGTCGATTGATTATTTACAGCCCGAATTATCGAAAAGCTCGCCAAATTGTACACTCGGGAATTAAAGCCGAGCCATCCCTGCCTCTTTTCTCCCTGCTTCCTTTCTATCCTCCTTCTCTTTCTCACCTCCCCTTCTCTCTCTCTCTCTCT
>NW_012130088.1:300204-314278 GCF_000143395.1 Atta cephalotes
TATATATATATATATATATATATATATATAAGAAGTTACTTGAAAAGATAATTTATAAAGTTAAGTTTATAAAGTTAGTTTATAAACTTTCCTAACTCTGAGAATTAGGTACGTATTATTATTAATTGTAAGACGTCTAGATATTTTACTCATACGTTAAGTGCTAATAATTTAAATCTGTTTAAAAGTGCAAGTTCTTTTAAATTTATTCTAACTAATAAAAACAGTTTTAGGAAATAGATTTCAATAATTTTATAATGATGGCTTATTTTGCTATTTTATATCTACTGTAATATTATTGAGGGGGGGGGAGGGGTGATATGTCACACGAGAAATCACATTAATGCAATGATTATTTTAGGATACAAAATGATTAGGAAACAAAAAGACTTTTTTTATTGTTATTATCTTGAAATTAATATCTATAAGTTTTCTCTGATATTTCTCCGAAGTTGCTGATTTTAGTCAAAGAATTCGTGACTGAGAAAAAAAACGGTTTCACACAAAAAGTCCAATGAAAAAAGTTCCACGATTCTGTTCCATCCAGCATAGTTCGATGATCGCGACACGTGCATGTAATCGGGATAGCGCTTGACTACGGACAAAGGCCGAAAAGCCTTTTATAGCCTTGAAAAGGACCACGCTCGAGCAGTGTCAATGTTTTCGGACTCGACTCGCTGGTGAAAAAAGGTAAGCCTTGACGTGCGAAGGCCGCGAGATACACTAGTTCGCCAGAAAAGGGTCAACCTCGCAGAAAGTACGTCGATAATCGGCCAAAGACCGGGAGGAGGAGCTTTTCACGAGCTCGTGAAACCGCTCGTCGTGGATTCCAGCAAGCGTGGGTATTAAATCGATGTCCCCTTCGTCGAGCGGTTTTTGCTGACGCTGATGTGCGGCTTCAGCGACGTTGGCACCGATGCGACGCCGCCGTCGACGCCGTCGCTACCGGCTATTCAAAGCCGGTTCTTCACGCCTATGCGCTGAAACAATTGCAAGCTCGGAAGCTCGCTCGGGCGTGAGATAAATCGGGACCTGTTGCAGAACGAACATCCGGGCGAGAAAAGAGAAGAACGGAGAGAGATTTGATTTTTCGGTTGATTCATCGAGTTGCAATACGTGTAACATTGAATTCGAGTATGGTCCGAGAGATCTGAAATATTCTGGATTTTCAGAACACGTTCGATAAAATGCACATTTACGATCAGGAATTGGCATAAACTCCTCGTAAATGTATGCGCGAGATTGGACAGAGAAATTTTATATATATATATATATATATATACACACACACGAGATTAAAGTGCCGCTTGAAACTGATGATAAAAACAATGAGATATAAAAAAATTTATGGAACACGAAAAATAGTCATAATATTATTTTCCAAAAAGCATTTATTTAGAGGAATTACAAAATTTAAATTCAAATAAATCCTCAGATTTCATAATAAATAAAATTTATAAAATTGAAGTATTTCAGCTTTTAAACCAGCGTTTAACTCGATTTTTTTATCTTTATGATAGTTTCGTAGTTCTTACAACACATAGATTTATTATAGTTTTTATCTCGCTATCTTGTATTAACAATGTTATCATTGCTTAATACATGCAAAATCTACTATATCATAAGACAACATTTCAAATTCAGTTTGCCACGAAGATAGACGTAATGCTATTTGAAACGGCTCTGTAATATTGGCGAACAGACGGTGTCCTGCGCGTGAATGGAGTAGAAACAAACCGCTCGCACCTACACAGCTGTAACACCGATCTTCCGTCACGATAACGAACTGAACGAGGCACAACCGCTTTAGCGAGCTGCCGACATAATGTCGCACGCAGCTGCGTCATGTACTAAACTCGTTCGCATCTGTGGCGAGAATCTAAATTTGTCGCGAGATACCATCTCTCACGCACGAAGATGAAATTTAAATACGAAATACAGACAATACAGCTGGGTTCAGCAGAAATGAGCAGCTTTATTACTATTGCGAAATTCTTTAATACGATATTAGTTTATATGTGGCGTTTATAATGAGATTTTAAGGAATAAAGCTTAAGCTTTAAGTTTTGTGCTATAAGAAATTGACCAATCACAGTCGAATATCGAAGAAAATAATCGATAATTAGTTAATTTCTTATGGTTAAGGCTCCTGAGTAATCATCACAGTCATTTGAATCAGTCATTGACGTCAGAAGCGACAAATGACACGTTAATTTTTATAAAGACAATTTGGATAAAACGAACTGATGCTTTAAAACAGTTGTAAAAATAGACAAAAGCTATCTCCCTCTTCCCTGAGTTAGTAAAAAGTAATAAAAGATATGTGAAACGCTTTTATTCAATGCGCGTACATAGCCTATTTTCATTTATACGTGCATTTTATCACTTTTTATGATTATTTAAAACTAACTCAGGGGGATAAGCATAGTATTCATTCATTTTTATAAATTTTTTTAAAGCGATAATTTTGTTTTACCTAAATTGTCTTTATTTAACAATTAAAAATTAACGTTATTTTTTGCTTCTAACGTCATGATTCAATGTGGAGACTCTTTTACATTCTAAAATCTCATTATAGACGTATTTTACAATATATTTTATAGTTTCAGTGAGAAACTCTGAAAGACAAAACCAAATACATAATTATTTTCCAGGTAATATTGTAAAAATTCTGATTTAAATCTGTAAAAGATAAGTGAAAATACAATTCAGTCCTATGATAGTAAAAACTTGTTAAAGCTTTCACAAGTATGTACAATTTTTTTTCAGATTTTAAAAATCTGCATTGATGACTGAAGATTACGATTACGGACGAAAATTGATAACATTGCTGAAGATTAAAGAATAATAATCATATAACACAAAAACTTGCAGCAATATTGTTGCATGGGAACAGTTGCAAAGTTGTTCTTTCTGCAGCAGTCAATGGCTACGTTCAGCAGAGAAAGAAGCTCTGCAATTATTGTAAAATTCATTTATATGTCTAATCCTTAGTTTCTCATTGCATCTAAATATATAAATTATAACAATTATACAATATTAAAGAATTTTATAATAGTTACAAAACTGCTTTCTTTGTTGAACGCAGCCATCGATTGTCATCAATGTTAATAAAGTTCTGTGAACGGATATTCTTGCATGAGAAAAAAAGCAATTTCAAATGAAATTCGTTTATAATCTATTTGTGATAATCATCGAGAAAGAAAATCGACTGAAATTCGTTTCAAGGAAGCGACATCTTGACAATCGTATTATCGCGAGATGTAATTCTACCCTCGATTCTGCCGAACGCTGGTGGCACGTCTCGCGTAAAATACTGGGGTGCAAATACCCGAAGATGCGTGTAGCGTGCGTAAGCAAGTGCTCGACACGAAGGAGGATAATGCCGGGAATTTATCTAGGTTCATATGCGCGACGACGTGTTCTACGGTTGATGCGGACTCGCATACCGATCGACGCAGCACGTCTGACTGGAAACGCGGAAACGACGGCATCCGCGCTTCGCATTGAATACTGTGAAAGTTTCCGCTTCCGGATCACTTATTTTCTATCTTCAATATCTTTCGAATCATAACAATAACGACACACAAATTATCTGCTAAATTATTTCATCTCTTTAAAATTCTCTTAAAGTTCTCTCTTTAAAATTTAAAAAGAATTAATTATTATTCAAGAAGAGATTCATAATTTTTCTTAAAAAAATTGTCTAATTAATAATTATACAAGTGATAAATTAAAAATTTTGTATGTTTTACAATACCTTAAATAGTACTTTATTAAATGTTTTTCACTATAATTACAACTCACGCAGTTTTTACAACTTTCTCTATATTTTCTCTTCTGTAGTAATGTTCATGACCCACCTGTAACAAAGAAAATACGTATACAATTAGATGTAATAAAAACAGTAGCATGTTTTATAATATTATTATTTTGTAATATCAATTAATGTATTTTATTTACTAGACTGTTCTGATTCTCTCATTGAGCTGAATTTTTAGCATATAAAACATGGAAAAATATTTATAATCCTTATCACTATCTTTAATATTTTATAATTAAGATTTCTTCAATTATTAGCATCGTTATTTCGAAATATATACTATTGTTATACGTATAATAAGTAATAAATACCATTAACGATGGAAAAAATAAAAAAGAAAGAAAATGAACAATTCAGTTCATATGTAAGCTTATTGTTATAATACGTTTACAAATTTAATAAATGCAAAGACGAAAAAAAAGAAGAAAATGAACGCTTCTATAAACTGATATCAATTACGGCTATAATTACATCTCGAATTCTAGCTAGAGATATAATTTTAACTTTAATTAATATCAGTTTATAGAATTGTACACATTGTTTTCCTCTCTTCATCTATTATTATTAAATGGTATTTTTATGTATTATGTAACAATAATAATATTTTAAATAATGATACTGTAGATTAAAGAATCATCTTCGACATTTCATCTTTTAAAAAGGATGTCGTTTCATCAATTTAGAATATTTACATTTACGTTTAAGATCCAATTCCATCAATATAAGAGCTTAATTTCGCTTTAAGTTACTATTTATTTGTTGTAATTCGTAGAATTGAAAAAATATAAAGAGTAAATTGAATCGAGATTAAAGTGAATCTTATATTGCTAGAGCCGGGCATAAATATATTTATAACGTGACTAATCCATAGGCGGCCTCGTGTTTCATGTATCGATGCATAGGTCAGCGCAGAGGCTATCGACTATCGACTCGGTAGGATAGTCGACGGAACGCGACCTCCGGATTGTCCCGTGGCGATGTATGTATCGACGTGCGGCAGATATATCGGCTTCCGCGCGAGCCGTCACGGTCCTTCGAACGATGCCATTACACGCGCCACGTGTTCAGAATTGGATCTTTGGACGTCGTGGGTTCGCATCCCGTAATTTATCAGGGAGTCGTGGTAATAGGGTCACTTGCCAACAAAGCGTCCAAGCCAACCGTTTCCATCGATCCGATCGAATCCGCGGGAGATATTCTGCGATTGATTATTAAAAAGAAATAGGAACGTTCGATCTCCTTAGATCACGTGGCGAAAGGCACCTTTTATGGCGCATTCAATTCTCTTGATACTAAATATGATAAATATCGTTAATGCGATCGTTAGTGCCATTCTCGTTACTATTTTTTAGATTTTGCATATCATATGTCCCAAATCCGCTCAGAGGGATAATCTGCTGTTCCCTTATCTTCTTTTATAAGTAGCATTTTATAAAAAATTCTCTATCTTCCCTATTTTGTTTCAAAAAAAAGGTTAAACCTTTTTTTGAAACAAAATAGGGAAGATAGAACGGACGGAAAAGCCATATTTTGTGTTATATTTTGAAGCAAGGAGATACAATGAATTATAACAAATTTTATTCAAGATAAAATTGTAAGAGTTTAAAAATAGATCTTCCTCTGTAAATATTAAAAATCAAGCAAATTTCTATGTTTATTTTAGAAAGATTTCCTGGTAGTACAATTTACTACCGCAATACTGGATCAATATATCCACGATACATGCCAATACTTAATCAATGGTGAATTATAATACTCGAAAAGTTGCTGTCCCTTTTTATTCCACTTGAAGAAATTTGTGCACATAATATATGGTTTTTTTTCTAAAGAAATTCTTAAAGGTAAATTATAAATCTCTTAAAAAATAGATTTAATTTATAGGCAATCGTGATGTTAAAATTATTGCGCCCTGTGTTAATAATCATGTTTTAGGGTGCGATACATCAAACTTATAGGTAATCCAGCACACAAGCCTTCATTGGAAGCAAGTCCTTATTGTGTATGCGCATCGTGATGTTAGACTATTGTGGACTATTGCCCCAGGTGTTTGATGACCCGCGTGGTCTTTAGACGTCACTCGATCCATAGCTCGTAATTCATCAAAGGTACTATGCGTACGCTTTGACGTAAAGCTGATGGATTGGCATATACTCTATGGAGTGTTTCGACTACGTCGAGGTGGATATGTGTATACCGAAGGAGTAAAATCAACTATAATTTTAGTGATCAGATTGATCAATAGTTTCAACGATCGATCCTCGATCGGAATTAATCGGAATTAATTAATAAATATATACGCACAATATTTGGAGAATTAGTAACATTAATTCATAGTCAAAAGATTATTTATGTATAATTATAAATATAATTATAAATTAAGGAAGTATTTAGAAAAAATAAAAAAAATAATGAAAAAATCACAGGTTTTTAATGTATTTTTATTGTATTTGTAAAAATAATACAAGAAATTTGGCGACGAACATGGATTAAAAATTATTTCAATAAAAAATTGTTTTGAAAAAATAATTAATATAAAATAAAAAAAATATCATTTAAATTATTAAATTATTAAATTATAAAATTGTATTGTTATAAATATAAACATGCACTTTACAGTATATACTACAGTATATAATAGTATTAATTTATTTTTATATGAAAAGTATAAATTTTCAATTGCAGTTTTGCACCTGATATATCCTTATATGAATAAACATTTATGATGGTTAACCAACTAATAAACTTCCAAATAGGATTTGATATTACGAAAAAATGATAATATATAATAACTAGAAAATAGAATAATTATATACATATTTTTTATTCCATTTATTTGTTTGAGATCTCGAAAAGTTTTGCTTTATTAATCTGTGCTAATTAGGATGATACTTTCGCGAATTCAAAATTCGATTTGGAGCAAAGCTTCGGTAATTAACTTCGGAATATATCGTAAAGTAATTTCCAAATGTAGGATATGCTTGCGCCAGATCTGTTTACAACTAACGGGAAATGTGCGTGCAACGTATGTACATGAGATAAATTACACTTTGAGCATCGCAATGATACATCGTGCTGCGGATGCAGCATTGTATTATTGTATTTATACCATTTGAGAAATTATATAATTACCGAGCTACCACAATTTCTGTGTTAGCCTTAATTATACGTTTAATAAATTAGATTGAATGTACGTATGTGTAGAAATATTTTTTGTAGCCATAGATCTCCCTCTTTCATTCGTTATCTCTTCTTTTTTTCTCTCTTTATCTTTTATATTCTTACAATAATTTCACTCACTGTGATGTACATATTATGCATATATATGAGGTTCTATTATAATATTTAATTAATTCTATTTTTAATTTTATTAATTCATTCTATTTGGATTTACATATTACCATTTCATAATTAAATATATGAATTATACAAATGATAAACATTCATATAAAACTTCTTATCTGTTTATCTTTCTTGATAATATCTCATTCATTATCCCAAATATATTAATTAAATTAATGTATTAATTAAATTAATATATTTAAATTATATTATTATATCACATTATATTTCACATAGGATACTTTAATGCATATCGAGAAAGAGAGATTTACTTGTGTAGAGAGATGGGAAAAAGTAAATATCGATCCGCAATTCTCAGAGTATCCTGCTGCGTAACTTCGCTTCTGCATTAAACCGCTTCTGCCCTCGCTTCTGCCCTCAACGTTACGGAGAGAGAAGTCATATAATTCTCTCGTATAATCCATATATCCCGTCGCCTATCTATTCTCGGATTGTTATTCTCGACTCCAAGACCGGGAGTACTAAAATTGGTGGAGATATTGCGCCTTGTAAATCGACTATGTCCTGCCAGATAGATTATGCGCGTACTCAAGGAGCTTAAGCGCCGAGTTAATAATTCAAGTTATAAATCACCCTACCGGACAATGGTTCTATCGCGTCACTCCCAATCGCACCTTATTATTTGCTCCGTTACAAGTTTAATTACCGAGTCTCGAACACATTGATACGAATGTCACGTTCAATTAACGTGAAGTTCATTCATTCTGTAACAGTCTGTGTTACAAATTAATGCATCAGTTCGCGCTTATATCATCATTCCGCATTTTACAGTTTACTGAGGTATTAATTTATGCGCATTTAGTAAACATAACTTTGTTGTAATATATTCCTTTATTGTGTATATTGTATATATTATCATGTTTATCATGTCATCGTGTATATTATCAGTGTTCTCAATTAATGCATTAACTATTGACACGTTGCGCTTCATAATATTTTGCGAGGCACTATTATAATAACAAAAACATGGCCAAATTATAATCCTGTTTCTTATTAAAATTTGTTATATATCTAAGTTAGTAACAATGTTCTGTATATATAAATTTTATTTTATGCAGAGATGTTAAGAATTATTCTAATAAAAACTATAATTTAAATATATTAATACAAAAAATATTAATTAATGAATATAAAAAATATAATTAATAATACAAGAAGAAAAGTAATAATTATTAATTAATAATAATAATTATTAAAAATATATATTATATAAATTATAATTATTAAAGTTAGAAATTTATTCCAGCAACAATATTCTGTAAACAAATTTATTATAATTATAATTTATCACCATATGCAAAAAGATGTAATGAAGAAATTGCTTTGATCTTTAAGTTGCAGTCCCTCTCTTCTCGCTCTCGTAGGTATTAGACAAGTTCGCTAAAGTGCAAATACCGTAAAGCTAAAAGGAATATCGTATTAGGTCAAAAAGTTTTCGTCTTGCAATCAGCATAAAGTAAAGCGCGGACACATCGCTTAAGATCTCTCTGCTGAATACAATTATCCATGACGCGAGGCTGGAGAATAGTAAATGAGATTCTTCGTCGAGGAACTAATGGTGAAACCTATCATCTTGTTAACGGGTGCTCGATTCGTAGGAAAGTCGAGCCGAGGTAATGTTTCACTTTCAAATAAATTGCTGGCGGAGACTGCCTATCGCGACTTAAGCACCGAGTACAAGATATTCCGTCGGGCGTGTATTACAATTTTTATGTCGCTACAGTGAATCGTCAGTGAAAGCGAGTTGTAAATCATTTAGAACAGTCATACCGTAATATGCCGTAATGATAGAGTTTTTAAAAACTCATAAATTCGTAAATCTACAGATACTTGGCGCAGTTCGTTCAAATTCCATACACGTATTATTTCGTATTTAAATTTTATTTTAGTGAAATTCATCTGAAGAGAGAATCCGGGAATAAAATTTTCACATTTCTACTTCACTCTATGTAAATAAAAATAAAAGTATTTTAATTATCTTTAAACGAGTAGAATTGAATTTCTTTTTGCTGACTGTCAAAATTGGCGAGCACATATCGGTGTCGGTCATAGGAAAATTTTTCAGCTCGTTTTTAACGGTTTTTAACTGGGGGAAAATTTCAATTTGTTTTTAACCATTTAAACCATTTTGTCCTCGACAACTATCATCGATTGCCTCATCTTATCAGAGAGCCCTCAACGACTTGTCGTTAAGCTTTCATATTGGACTGGTAGATTGAATGTTTCCAATTTTTGCTTAATTGTACGAATGCGGAAACGCGTAACGCTTTTACGTGGAATATTTCCATATATCATTCCGGCAATGTCGGAGCAATAACGTTACCTACGAAACAGCGCAAGACCGCCCATGAGTATTACGCTTACGACACACCGAGGACGTGTTCCGGGACGACAGAATAACAACGATGACGAAGTTTCATCCGATGCCGATTAAATATCCGCGTTACAACTCCGCCAATCTGACGTTACAATCGCATTACAACTTCATTCTCCTGTCGTCATGTACCTACACTTGGCGAATCGTTTTTCCGGGAGAACCGCGTTACCCTCATACCAATGTTTTTCATCGAAGAAATTACCCGTGGGAATAAAACTTTTCGCGCGAACACGATCGAATCCCGATCTGTGCTCTCTTAGGACGACGCATTCTCTCAGAAAGTTCGCCAACGGAAAAATAACATCAAGCTCCGATCAATCGCGTGTGCACGCGAAGTAGTTTCGCGAGTGCAGAGATGACGACCGGAATCGATGGTGCGATTTATGTAGAGCAAGTCTCGGCATACATATCTACTACTACTGGCTCGCCACTTTTTCCGGGCTTTCTCATAATCCGGTTTATTCGTTTATTTTATTCGAATACAGCATACGACATCGAGCGATCGCACATGCAACGGATCATTCCGCAACTGACGGAATATACAGTTCTTTATAGAATCGGTAGTTGATGGATATATATATATGTCATAGATACAGGGAGAGAATGATTTGGCTGAAGTATCTAAATATTTGGCTGACACAGATCTGAAAACAATTTTGATGGAATCAAAATAATTAGATAGATATTCAAATGTAATGAGCAAAAGCTTTAGAAATTATATCAATCAGCTTGAGCACATATAATTATTTTGAAAGTTTAACAAAAGAATTTTTAGATTTGTATCCACACACATGTTGGAAAATTGATGTTAAATTTAATTGATGTTAATTTAATATTGTATATTTTACGTGTGCAAAACGGTCCATTCAAATTTGTGTGTACATGAAATAATTATGAATATATTAAAAAGTAACAGTAAATATTATTACGTAAAAAGAATTAACAAAAATGTAACGTTGATACAAATTGTGGATATTTTTTCAGTAAAATTAACATTTATGATGTTATTTTAACACATATTTTATTCATTCATCTTAGAACTTATGTTTTAAACATTTTTTTACATTATATTATTTGTTCACTTATTCATAAATTGTGTTAATTTAACATTAACAATAAGAAATGTTGAATATCCTCCTCCCCACCCCCCAATTTGACACAAAATATTTAAATAACATAATCAGATTAAGTTAAGTTAAAAGTTCAACACAAAATTTAAACTGGATGTTTTTAACACAAATGTAAAATGTTTTTTACTGTAGCTAAATTTTTAAATACTTCAGCAAAGCTATTCTTTCCATAATATATCAAAACACAAAAAAATAAAGATCAACAATTTACAAAATTTACTTTAAACTCAAAATAAATCTCACAAATTTTAAAGTATATAATATATATTTATCGTCGTTCTTTTCATAGATCTCGCATAAATATTTCAATTCGCAATGCATGCCGGCTGGACTTCAAACTTTTATAATCATCGAAATCGCACATCGTGTCCGTTGCGCGAACACTGGAGATATGTAAATAAATTTGATGTTTAGGAGACCTAGTTTGGCCACTCCGATTTGCATTTAATATCAGTCGCAAATCCGCGATATGTCGTTGATTAGTGCTAAAACTTTTACCATATACCAGCGTCCAGCTGATGTCAACTAGCCAATTACGCGGGACAAGTTATATGATCACGTCCATCGACCTGAAACACACCCCGCGGAAAGAGATAAAGTTTGTTTGTCCGTTTCGCAATAGTGGCCCGGAAAGATTCGAGTCGCTGTAAACTTCTCGTCGCCGCGGTATAATGGACAATGTAAAACCGCTAAGATTCATATCGCCACGCAAATAGCGGGGTAGTTGCCAACGCACAGACGTATAGAATATATATGCTTTACGCCGCGACGATACAGCACTTTCCTTCCTCGCGATAACCCTTTCCCTCGAGTTTCGAGAATTTCCCACGGAGAAGTTTCGCGAAAGCACAAGCGATTATCCGAACTGTTCCCTCCGATTGTGGCAACCATACGAAGACATGAATGTACGAGCATGTCCCGTCATGCACCCTATAAACTAAGTTACGGGATATCCGAAGGGGATGAAAGGAGCGACGCATGGCCGCAGCGGGGATGCGGAAGAGTAGAAGACATTAAGCTCGCGTATAGATTAGTTTAACGCGTTTGATAACCGCGTCACTATTTCGCGTGGAATGCGTCGCAAAAACTTTAATGCGACGATATCTACGTGGCGAAATGAAGAATCGATCCAACTCTATCGGATCTACTTAAAAAATACTTATGCTCTTTGGAGTTGACGCGAAAATCTGTACAGTTACTGACGCTGAATCTGTAAGACTCATTTATAATTTATGTTAATTAACAGACACTAATTAATTTCGAGAAATTAAAATGACGTAACTCCTACGTGATAAAAAAATATTTTGTATTTGTCTTAAAATCGATTCTTATTGTGAAATTTTGTGTTGAATTTTAAATATATTTGAATGTTAATTTAACATAATGTGTATTTAAATAGTTTGTGTTATATTAATATTCATATTTTTTTTAGCATAAAATAACAATTTATGATTAGGTAAATAAACAATTAACATAGTAATGTATTTTAAGACGTACAGTTTAAGATAAATTAATAAAATGTGTAAATTTATATAAATATTATAAATGTTATTTTTACTGAAGAAATATGCTTTCATAATTTGCTTACAAATTGTACCAGTGTTACACTTTTTGTGTTAATTTTTTTACATAATATACATATATTAAATTTTAGTATATTCATTTTTTAATTAACATAGAAATTTGAATAAATCATTTGTGTGACATGTAAAATGTGTGCAAAATCTAATACAAATTTTCTCTGGATAAAAAAAGAACAAATACTAAATATATTTTAATAAAAATAATCTAAATTTGTAGATGTAATATAAAGAAAACGAAATTGTTAAAACGAATTGTTAAAAATTTTTGAAAAAAAGATATAATTGCGTCCAATACACACAGTTTCAGAGGATTAATCTCTCCATTAAAAAGGCATGGATCCTTAAAATATTTCCGTTTCGAAGTTGAGTCCATAAATGTTCTTTAAACGTTTCTCGGAGACATTTTACGTACTTTTCTACGAAGAAAAAAGTAGAACGCGGTTATAGCTACGTTCAGAACAGCGGATTGATATTCGACGATTATGTGACTCTCTAAGAGGTCAATTTGAGAGTTAGGTCGTTTCAACCCCCTTTGGGCACCACATTAATATTAAGTTCGCGAAAGAATGAGCGTGTCCCTGAAGATTTTTACGTCTTGCCCGCGCCAGATTTCGCGCAGCTCGTATTTCAATTGTAACGGACGGATGGGACGGTTAAGAAAAGAATTTTACCGTCGTGCGCGCGCGACATTTGCATGCAAATCGTGCATATTGTAGTTTGTCACACGCGGTATATGGCAGGCGCTTGCCGTGGCGCAGAAAGGGAACAAGGGCAGCATTAAGTTTATGCTCCGCGCGGAATTACGTAGTTTAACACGTTGATAACCCCGCGAAGTCCGCTCCGCTGCTTTAACCGTGTAACGTAGTTCCGCCCTTCCCACACCTTTCGTGCATTCGTCGATCGGCGATGACGACACACGAGTTAATTTGGTCTAATGGGATGTCGTTCGATACAATTATGCAGTAAATTCCTGAAGCTATTTTTTGTGCAGGAGGATAAAAAGTTAAGCTATCGATGATCTCAAGGTCTATTTCATTCGATCGAGACAACTTTGACAAGAAGAATAAAAAGGATAAACTTGGATATTATAGCTATATGAAAAAAATGGACATTATGGACATTACATAGGCTATTTCTTTAATAATTGTTAAATAATATTATACTTATATTATACTTTAATAATTGTTAAATAGTAGTAGCATTTTTGTAGTTATATTTTCGAAGATAATATTTACAATAGTTCTCGAAGGCAATATTTATAATAGTTTATATTTGTATTGTACTATTATATTTAAAATGACATTATGAATATTATGTAGGTAATATTTTTTATTTTCGACTGTTTATAAAGTTTTGTATGTGTTCATTAAAAGTTGCTGTAGCGCGCGCGCGCACGTACGTACGCACGCACGCACGCACGCACGCACGCACACACGCACAAAATGTTCTATCCTGTAACATTATAGTAACATTATATTTTTTCCTTAAAAGTCAGGATAGCCAATACAATATAATATTTTGATAATATTAAATTTTTGTTAAGTGTTGTATTTGATATAATACTTTAACTTTTAATGAAGTGATACATCAAACTATTTAAAAAATAACAAATATAAAAGTATGTTTTTTGCATTTAAAACCTATAGCTATCTTACTCTAGTATTTTCTAGTATTTTCTAGTATTTTCTTATCCGTATCTGTTATTAATTACTGGTGCTTATCGATTAATAGCATCAATTTATGCTCTACTGATTCAGGTTATGATTTTGCTATATATATATATATATATATATATACTATT
>NW_012130088.1:314926-316032 GCF_000143395.1 Atta cephalotes
GAGAGAGAGAGAGATGAAAATATTAAAGATTATTTTTAAAAATGACCAAAAAGATAATATAAACAGTTAATCCTTCAGTACTCACAAAGGATTAGCGTAATCCTCTTAATTTTCATAGTTCAGATATTTTTTCCGATTCCATTTCACTTATTACAAAATTTGTTTTGTGTTACGATATTTTAGACTTTCTAATTCAAAAATTTTTTTCAGTCTTCAAATGATAGATTAAAAAAATTAAAATCGATATACAATGAAGAATCAATCAAAAGAAAATGCTGGGTTACAGATATCTGGATATGGGTAGATTTTTTTGAGATGTGAGTACTGAGGGTTAATATAAAAAAAAAAATTTTCGCAGAACACTTCTCCGATATTTTAGAATTAATTGTTACTAATTTTATAAAAGTCAAAAAGAATGTAGACATTCTATTGTTGAATGGCTTCATTATTTTTCGCAAAAGTCACATTTATCAACTTTCTATCCACGTGAACGCGAGTTATCTGTGATCAGCGATTCAGGTTCCTGGCTTGCGCGACAAGATAATCCGATAGATCAACACTTTCGGGTCACTTCTTCATTCCTCTCGCGCCCCGACGTGCTGGTACGGAAGACCGTCGACCTATCTATTCACTTATAATAAATTGGAACGGGGGACAAGTCGCTGGTTTCCTACAGTCTGGTCAAAGCTGTTCAATACTTTGATCGTGCATTTAAAGTAAATCATGAGGAATCTCGACGTACTTTAAATCAATTTCCACCTGAAAAATAACTAGCTTGCGTACTCACCATAAAGTCGAGCACGAATAAAACTTTAGCATTTGAAAGAAGTTTACAAAGTAACTTCTCTCACACGGTCGTAACATTATCGGGAGGAAAATCCGCCGGGAAAACAGAGTGCGACAGGAAGAGAGGAAGAGGCGCAAAAGCGAAATAGAGACTGCTATTGTTAATAACTTCATCAAGATTATTTACTTTGTTATATTATTTATTTGTGACAAAATATAAGCGGCCAAAATAAAATTTTATTTTCCAATTAATTTTGATTGTTTTAGGGATTAAATTCACGGATTACTAAGTTGTCTAATTTTGAAAACTGAAAATCCCT
>NW_012130088.1:316052-317316 GCF_000143395.1 Atta cephalotes
TATATATATATATATATATATATACTATTACTAACTATTTACTAGCTAGACATATATGTATGTATATATATATATATATATATATATATATAAAATAGAGAAAATCAAAAACAAATTGAAATAATTAATCAGAATTAATAATTATCATGACAGAAATATCGTTTCTGTAACATATTTCGATTTTCTGTTCGCAAGTTGTTAATAAATCAGTGTGCTGATATTAATTAGATATCTGGAGCAAAATATTTCAGTAACAGGGCTTCTCGATTCGATGCTCGATTCTTGTAGATGAACCCGAATCTTTTAACCGCGAGCTAATGAATGTTAATTTTCATGATATGATCACCATCTTTCATCACTTTTATTTTGCTCGCGTGCGATTTCGCGTAAGTAGTTCGCATATCGATAATTATTATTAGCCGCGGGGATATATATCCGATAGATCGTTTCGTCGAGTAACGAAATCCCGGCAGATTGCACGTGGAAGTGCATGTTATATTCCGCGGCATAAATTGGGACCGGTGTGAGAAGCTCGTGCCATATATCGGACGGGCTTGCAGCAACAGCCACGATGCGTACTTTGCGCTTCGTATCCCGAGGGAAATTTTCACGGCGGTCAGTGTAAACTATATACTCTATGACTACCCCATCCATCGGGGCCATCGGGGAACCTCTTCCGTTGATATCGGTTTTGATATTTGTACATTGCGTTCGTCAGCAATTTTCATCCCTATAGCATCGAACGGCAAACTAGTTCTATCGAATTACTCGATTACTTATATTATTATCCCTCAGTTGGCGTATAATCTGGGTGCATTCGGAAAAATATGCGATGGTAATTGAATCGGCGAGTACAGAGGAAGAGTCTAATTTTTTTTCGAAAATAAGTTCTTCACAGTGATCTTGAAATGAATAGATACGCTTTCAGTGCAAATAAGGTACTTGTCAGCTTGTTCCAGATTTCTAAAGGCCTAAAAGAGACATTGAAAATGAGCAATGAATGCAGAAAAAGCACGAGTCTATAGAACTCATAAGATTCAAGACTTGAAAAAAATAGAATGCTATATCCTTTCAGAATGAAAAAGTCTTTGATGAGATTTTCATGGCCAACCACTAAACTTGAAGAGCAACTAGAAGAAATATTTTAATAGAATTTCAACTCCAGTGTTTTCGAAATCGTTTTGTGTAAAGAATATTATATTATTTAATGGGAGAGAGAGAGAGAGAGAGAGAGAGAGAGAGAGAGAGAGAGAGAGAGAGAGAG
>NW_012130088.1:317336-329838 GCF_000143395.1 Atta cephalotes
TAACATAGTTTGTGTTGCATTTGCAGTCATATGCGCGTTCGCTGAAGTACTTATGCTATTTCGCTTTGCCGTGACATAAACTAGGAAGAAAATATGAAAAGTAAGCAGAAATAGCGCCATATACAATGTTTAGCAAAGAAAATTCGGACAAGTGAGATTGCCTCGTGAGTTTCCTGCCAACAAAACCTTTGTTCCCCATTATTTGAAGCTTTGCGATAATCCCATAGAGATATTTTGCTGTGCGGCGAAAGATCGATATACACATGAGAAAATATTTCACTTTTACTATATATAATAATACAAAAGTAAAAAAAGATAAAGCTAATTAAATATTATTGCTTATAATTTATTATTATTCTTTAATAATCATTATTTTATCTACGATATTAATGCAAATATTAGCGCATTTGCTGTATTTGAAAAAATTTAAATAATGGATATTATTAAGCACCAAAATACGTAACGACCAAAAATAGGATGTTTTCTCTTATTTGATTTATTCTTAGCGATCTAATTTCTACTTATAATTATTAACGAATTAATTATTCAAAGAATTAAGCATCGATGTTAAACATTTTTTTAACCAACACGCTTTTAATTAGAATTTCTTTAAAACTGGATACAAAGAACCTCTTAAAGCTAACTAAAAAATAGAATTTTATCAACAAACTTTTGAAGCTTTAATCTCTCGAAACTTGTGAGGTTCTATCACTGGTGTTAAATAACTTCCTAATTAAACATTGATTGACTCTGAAAACTCTGGAAAAATGCACATTGTCGCCGCGCATTCCATCCCTTTCCATGTTCATCTTGTATATTTTGCGCGAAATTTCTTTATCAGCCCCGCAACGATGTTTACAACTTCCGCGTGATTGTGACGACAAACGAGCTTCATTCACCTATCGGAGCAGCTCGCGCGCTTGCCAAGCGGGAAAATTCCCCGGAAGATCTACTCGATCGCGCTAGCAATCTTTTTCCCATCGTAACCGTTCCCAGCAACGAAATTCGCATGAGTGATGCGCGCGCACAGAGGAAGTCTGGATAGTGATCTTCTGCGGCTTAAAGGATCGTTAGCATCGTCGTTCGCGATGTACCGGAGTCTCCGTATTGTCGCTGCTACTGCCATAACTTCGCCATTATCCGACTTGGCAATTCTCGACTCGGGGTCGTTCAGTTTTCCCTTCGATTTCCACTCTCCCTGTATTTCTCCCTCTTCTCTTTCTCTCTCATTCTCTCTCGTCAAGTTGCACGTTAAACAAAGTGGGTTATAAAGGGGACGTTCCAATAACCTAAACCTAAACTGATACATAGGCGTTCGACCGTTATTAAGGAAATTACGATATCCAGAATATTGTTCAGAATGATATAGTTGTTTATTTCTGAAAGGAGACATTAAATCGTTCTATTAGACCTCAATTACTTTTCCGTTTCACAAAACCGAAATCTGTGTAAATAATAGATGTCGTAAAATGCATTTAGGAACAATTAATCTTTCTTTAGTTGGATTTTGAAGGCATAGTCGAAATTTTAATTATAAATTCTGGTAGATAAACTTCGAACTATGGAAAAAATTTCTTTAGTCAAATTGATAATTAATTTAAATCTGATATTTTAGATATTTTATGGATTATGAGATGTCCAAAAGTCTCCAGAAAATACACAGTTAAAAACAATATGTAGTTGCATATTGTATAATTTTTTTAAAAAGCAAATATGTGATTTTTAACATTATTTGATTCATCTTATTATTTTGTGTAAGATATTAATTAAATGCAGTTATCAGAAAATAAATAGTTTGTTAGATAAAGATATTTTTCAGTCCTATCAGATCTAAAATAACTTTCAAATAATAATAAAATTTGTCCATTTTTTTATTGTTGTTTATGGATATTTTAATCTCATAATCTACATTCTACAAAATATTATTATCAATTTTACTGAAACTATTTTTTCCATATAATTAGTGCATATTATAATTAGTGCAGGGTTCTTTGATTCTTAAAAAAATAAATAATACAACCCGACTTTTATAATAGTAAAAACTCATTAAAGTTTTCAATAGGTACGAAAACATTTTTTCAAACAGTCCAGAACAATATAAAAAATTTATATTGAAACTCATAGACCCAGTTCGCTGACGAAAGATACAAAATTCTGCAACCGACAAAGAGTTAAAATTTATAAAATATAAATGTTTTTATTAATATATAAAACGAAATTATATTTGCGTATGAAAGTCGCGCTTGGTGCGCTGAGAATAATAATGAATGTCTTTTAACATTCAACAACTTGACAGTAAGTGTGCTGACTCGACTCCACACAAAGATAGGTCCCTAATCCGATTTTCTTTTCTCACTCTCTGGTCTTTGTTCCGATCTTCAACCTCTTGGGCGCAACGCATCCTTCAATCCTCAGTCCCTCATTCTTCAAACACCGCTCTCCATTTCCCCAGCCCTTGGCTCCATCTATTTGTTCACCTCTCGTTCTTTGTGCAAACTTAATATTTCCGTAATACTTCCTCGACATCACCCCGTTTAATACGCCTAACTTTATGTTACATTTTACAATAAACCGGGAAAATGATACGTCAACAAATGTTAATGTTCCCAATGCATGATGTTTATTGGTATTTTTCAAATAACAGTTCTCTGTACATGTTTCATAATCAGTTTGTAAAGTGCAGGATAAATTTTCATTTTTTATTTTGATTATATTATGAAAATATGCACAAATATATAGTTATTTTATTAAGATAATTTAATTTCTGAGCTATTGCGAAATTAAAATTTTTAGTAAAATTTGCATAAAATTTTGCAATTGATCTAAAGTGCATATCCGGTTATTTCTTAATTACTTCAAATTTAATTACAAAGATATTCAATATTTAAAATTACATATAAAAAGTTGTAATTAAAGTTAATATTAGATCAACTTTTAATGCAAGACAAAAAATAGGCTTTTCACAAATATAACATTTTTACAATATATGCTTTTACAGCGCTAAAGTTATAATGTTTAATAAAAAAGTAATAATAAGTTCTTATAAGACATTATTACATTATTTATTTTTATTTTTCATTATAATATAAAGAAAGTATCAAAATTTTATTGTATGTCTATACAATAGTCCAATATTTTTCAGCCCTTTAGATCATAGATCTTTCTCAACTTAATATTTTTACTACTTATTATATTACTATATACTATATTTATTATTACTACTTATTATATTACTATATTTATTTTTACTACTTATTATATTACTATATACTATATTTATTATTACTATTTATATATTAAAGCTTTAAAAGCTTTTTCCTTTAAAGGAAAAAAGTCTTCATATTACCTGTTATCATCAAAAGAATTGAATAAAACGCCGTTGCAAAAGTTTTAATGTAATATCCTTAATTTTAACTTCTCGTTTCAGCAGAATGAAATTTAATACACATTGACTTGTGTAAGCTTCTCTTGAGCGTTTTAATGCCGTTATACGTATTTTAATTTAAAGATAATTATTCAACAAATATGATCAGTCACTGTATTAAACAAAATAAATTTAGACAGGTAATGATTACATTAATATCTGTCACTCATATTATTTGGTTCTAACATGTCAAGCTATATCAATATGCTATACATATATAAATATATATTATATATAACGTCTCATATATTTTATGTTTTCTTCTTTTTTCATGTTCTACATTTTCATGTGCTTTAATATCATCACGATGTCATCGTTTTCTTTCTTTTCCATGAAGTCAGATATAACTTTCGGCGTCATTAATACCGCGCAGAAATTTTCGCGCTTAAGTTCCTTTCGCGGCGAACAATCGCAAGTCTCATGATAAGACGAACTTTCATTGTGACGTCCTGTATGAATCGTGATAATATTTCTAACAAACGTAATTCTTATCACATCAACTCTTCGTGTTCATTTTCCTTGCCCGTTTTTCAGCATCATAAACGTAGCAAAAGAAATTATTCTCACAAAATCGGTAGAAATGGATCTAAACTAATATCTATAGCAATATGTTCTATTTCTATAATGTATAACAATATGAACAATTATGTATCGATTTCTTACGTAGATATGTTTGTAAAGCTATTTTTATATATACATAATTAATTAATTAGAGTAAAAAAACATAATTCATTCCAACTTTTGATTTATACCAAAAAACTTTGATTAAAAATAATTTGCTGCGGATCCGTGGAAGCGTAATTCGCTATTACAGTATTAAAGGGAAGCGTATATTTTATACTGTTGTTCTCTTTATAGAATTTTCTTAAACTCTTTAATAAAATTTAAAAATTATTAATTACAAAAATTATAATAAACTATTTTCTATATATTAATGGTATGAAGCAAAGTATAAAATATTATGTATGAATACAGATTTCGTATTTAAATCGAGGAGACAAAAAAGAAAATGCGAAAAGCATTATTTATTAACACTAATTAATTTTTAAATATTGTTAATTGAACAATTGCAATAACAATTTTCCGGAAATAAAAAGTTTTTATGTAAGAATAATAAGATTTTATTAATTATTTTATTAATTATTTTATTAATGCATGATCAATCGTTTACTTTTAATAGCTAGTAACTTGACTGTAAAAATTAATTTACAATTAATAAACTACTAGAACAATACTCTTCCTGTTATATATAATACGATCATCCTTCGGCATCGAGCAGTGTCACAGTTGATAATAAATGATGTTTGAGACCATACTTCCTCCTGTCTTAAGGGATGTTTTTCGGCAATTTCGTTATCGATCCTAAATCCTCCGTCGCTCGGCGTCAATTATCCATGACGTTATACATCGCTATCTGGCATCTAGCAAGCCTCTTCCCTCGGGACGACAGAGTAACTCATGTTGAAAAACACATCGTTGACGGGCAAGCGTTTTATGATATTTGCAGGGCGAACGTACGCGAAACGAGAACAGGGAAAGATATTGTCCGACGAACGTTCGCCAACTCGCAAGTTCGCCAACTAGGTTCCACGTGTAATCTGATTTTTACCGTCGTCGGTACCGTTCAAACTTGGACATTATTGTCGTATTCGCTTCGCTACGACGACGCGTTTATTCCGAACCACCGCTTCTACCAAAAACGTCGTCCCCACGGTTCTCTGAATCCTGAAAAGCGTCCGTTCTTTCAACGTGTCGCGCACGAATTTATTGTATATCCGAAGGCGCTCGTTCTTTTCCTCACTCCTCCTTCTTTTTTTCCTTTTTTGCGGTTAAACTTCGACGAGAATGCGAAAAATACGAGACGTTCCAAACGTTCGATTCGCGAGCCGATATAAAGACGACCATTCCCTTATCATGCGCCTTGTTCGTAAACTGTGAAACGATCATCGCTGCTAGCAGACTCGCTTCGCTTCTATATCGATCGACAAATTGTTCCTGAATTCAGCGTACAGTTTGACTTCGGTTAGACATATAATACCAGCGATATAAAATGTCGGAAGAAAAATATCAAAGCTATTAGAAAGATTAAATGATATCGTAGATGTAACAATTTAATAGATTTTTCATATAAGAATCTGATAGAGCAAAATATAATCAGACAGAAAGCCCAAGAAATAAACAAATTAAAATAAATAAATAATAATTTAATGTCAATAATAATAATCAAATGAATTTGACAGCATTTAAATAATGTTTCTTCTCTTTTACAAAATTCATCGAAGTGTTGCAAATTTTTTATTCTATTCATCTTTATTATATTATATCCAAAAAAGTCAACAAAATATATAATAAAATAAAAATAAATAATCAATTTCTTCATTAATAAATGGAAAAAAAATAGAAAAGCTTAATTTCAATGTATAATTTCAATAATATTCATAATGCTAAATTATTACGTTTTTATTGTAAATAATTCCTTCGACATTGTAAATTAATAGAACTTAACATATTTTTTTAGCAAATGCTATATCGATTACGTTACGGAACTCTTGATATCGTCAGTCGTGCTATATTATTGTACGGATTGAATAATCCATAGCCTGTCTATCAACAGGAGAACCTCGCCGTGATAGCCTATCAACTCTAAGGAGGATACGTCAGATGCTTCCTGGCTTTATTCGGGCTACCCTTTACTCCTGAATGGGTAAGGATGTCAACTCAGAGAGCTTCTCCTGCCATAAACTTCGGGCTCACGTAGCCGAGCCCATGCTATCATCTGTATAAGCTACTCGCTCGTCTATCGTCGCTCGCGATCCATCCACGATCCTTTCTAGTTGAGTGTGATATATGTACTATACGAAAATCTAGTAAAGCACTCCTTCATAATGCAAGATAATAAAATAACGTGTCCGTAAAGTTTTACGTTGAAACTAGGAATCACTGAAATAAATAGGCTATATTGTTTTTAAAATAGATAATATTTAGCTAAGTTGTACTAATTAAGAGAACACAATAAAGTATCTTTCTCCGATTTTTATAAGCTTTGGATATACTAAAATATAGGCCACACGTATTTTTTATAAATTTTTATTTAAAAAATTTTTAATAAAAAAAAAGAGACGTTTTTATAAATTTTTTTGCACATTAAGAGGATAAAACCCTCTTTTTAAAAATATTAGCTTTTTCCTTTTTGAATTATATTGTTAAAGATAACAAATGTTGTAATTAAAAGAATGGTTTTGAGAATATATTATAATAACAAATACTCTCTCTCTTTTTAACAAAGAATATTTCATTTATAAAAAACAAAAAATTAAAAAATTTTTTAATCATTATTCTAAAGTACTCTTGAACCATTTAACTGTTATTTATACATTATATTTGGTGATGATTTAAATGATATTCATTCAGAAAAAAATAGATCTTTTAAAGGAGGATTCTCTATAGCGAATTCTCTATGCAAAAAAGTATTTATAAAAAATATAAATCTTATTTTTGTTCATATTTGAATATATCCTATCCTTATTAAACTCGAAGGGAGATTGTACTTCCTTGTAAATTATACATATATTAAGTAAGCAGTTACAAAGAAGACATTGTTCTATTAAAGTAATATTTTTATTTTAGAAACATGTTATATTTCCATTAAATATTATGAATAAATAAACTCTTGTGTAAGTAAAATAATAATAATATGTTAAAATAATGATGTTATGATTGTGCGCGTTATATATATATAATGCTCATAACGAATAATTATATATTATTGTTGCAAACATACTATATTGCATACATTTGCATTATACTGTAATATTCCCGATATATTCTATTAGCATATAATGTTTCTTTTGTTTTATAATGCGCAATTGCAAAATTCAAAATGCCAGGAATAAAATTGGGAAACACAAATACGCATATTTAACAAGGAATTGTATATAAAATATATACAAATTTAACGTAATTTTTACCTATTATCGCCTCATTATATTAATAAGTTTTAATTGATATAAAGCAGTTGCTGTTATCAAAACAGTATTGTGTTTGTGATTTGTTTAATATTAGATCGGAACAAAAGTTCGTAGCATTACAAATTTCAAATATTACTTAACTTTATCAAAAATAAACAAAATTAGAAAAAAAATGTTTTAAAGCTTAAAATCTCTATTTTCAAAACAATTCGCTATTCTTTTTTAAAATTTCTATAAGTTTAGAATTTTTGTATATGGGGAGGGAGAGACTGTATGAATTAAACAAAATGGGAAATTTTCTTTTCATTTTGTGGGTTTATCGTCTTTCTAACGTGAAAATTTAAAGATTTCCCTACAAAGTCATTTTTTTTAAATTCTAAGATTTGTTATTATTAATTACCGTGGATTAAATAATAAAAGAACATGTTGGCTTTGATTATAACTCCATTAAAAATTATCATACCATAATTAGAATAATAGATTCTGAAACCTGAAACTTTATTTTATTGAATAATATAATTGCCAAGTTTTTTAAAAACATAATACAAAGTAGGGCTACGAATTTTTGTTCCGATCTATAAATTTACTATTTAATACGTTGCTTGTTCAGTTGTGTTTAAAAGTCATATTTCAATTCGAGAATATTAACTTAAACTCAATTTTTACTAATGTGTAGAAGATAACTTCATTGATGTTTATAAGATGACTTTATTGAGATGTTGGATATATACGTATATATTTTTTTGTCACTTCAAAAGTGAAACAATGTGACTTAAAACATATGATTTTCAAGTTATTATGTATTATTATAATATTTTAAACTAATTATATTACAATGAGTTAATCATTACTACACATTTTTATAAACCAACTTAACTTCATAAAAAATTATCAAAATCATCATAATTCAAAAAGGATGGTTTTTAAGGATGGTTTTTTAAGGATTATGAAACAAAAATGACAAAAATATTTAATCATGTTAAAAAAATATTTTTTTATAGATATTTGATTAATCAAATTGAAAAATTTTTTTTTTCATTTTCTAAGAAATTTAATTTGTTGAGTCGTTACTTCTAAAGTAAAGGAGTGATATAAAAATGTAAATACATTCATTGGAAAATCAAGGTACGAATTGGCATATGCGAAATTAGCACTAGTCAATTTACGATCGGCTATTGAACAAATGGCACTAACCCATAATTGAGGTTTCGTGGAGGACGTGGTGTCCCACAAACACGTGTGGCGAATAAATGTTGTCGGAAATTGCTGGAAAATGAATCTCGCTCGCGCCGCATGAAGATAATGCGATTTCAGGCATCCGACCGCGAGGACATAATCGCGCTATTAATTCTTATTAATTTCCAATTTGAGCTTCATTATGTCCCTTTAAAAATCCAATTTTTCGCAACACGAAATACCACGGCTCGCGAATTCTCTCGTGCGGATTTTCCAGGCACGTTGTACGCCGATTGCAAATATATCAGCTTAATATCGATACGTTTCGCGCGAGGAGACTCAAATGGTTTCCGGCGGCGAGGTTAAATCTTTGATCGCCTGCCCCGTATCGGGTCGTTTTTATTTTCTCGAACGTGAATTTGTGCGGCCACGGGCACCAGCCGTTGTTTCTGGAAACAAATCTCCGTCTCGCGGGAAAACGTGATCCGTTTACGATGCGGTGATACTGAGAGGCAGAAATGCGTAAACGTTACGAGAGATAAATTATGATGGAAAGAGGATGATGAAGACAATAATACTAAAAAAAAATAATAAAAATACGTATCTTTTCATGTTAGTTTTGGCTGTAATCAAACCAAAACAATCGCGACAATCATGCAGCGAAGTTTATATTCGTTACATGTTGGCGCCCGGAACTTCCGGAATTTTTACCAAAATACCAACCCCGAGAGTCCGAAAGTGACCGTTTCCTGTGGCGACAACGATAACGATTCGCGCGTCCTCTCGGAAAGCAAACAAACGGTCTCTTTACAATCGCGCAATATTGCATTCTACCAGTGCGTGAGTTGAAGAGCTCACCTCGCGTAAAAATGCGTTCAGCACGCAACGAGAAATTCAATATGAGGACCATTTATTTGATGAGGTCACCTCAAGTTACTCGAGTGCACCAATGTCTGACTACGACTCGCAAATTGGATTTCTCTATCTAGTCCCGTGACCGAGGGCTATTATTTGAGAGAAAATTAAATAGAATTGTGTTTTATGTGTATTTAAGATAAACTGTTCCATTTTCTCAATAAGTTTAACGCCAATTCGCAAAGAAATTTATTATTTGTTAATCATTTTTATTAATTAAAATTAAAATTTATAGTAGATAGACGTGACTTACATATTAAAATACAAATGGAAGAACTATGAAAATTATTACGGAAATTAATATTATTGTTAGAGAGAATGCATTGTTATATTATTATTTTATAAGTGTTGAATAAATTATTATATTATTTAATTATCTCATATTTTCTGAGTAATATTTAAATCTGAATAGTATTTGAATTATTATATTACAGTAATTGTTAATTAAATTAACGAAATATTACTATTGTTACAGTTAACTATCGAATTTCTGTTGAACATGTTAAGTCTTTAATTTCCGATATTTCACAAAAGTGGCTTAATAAGCTGAATAGAAGATCGATATCCGGTAGTCACGACGAATGCGGCAGGCAGACTCATCAGCTGTCGCTGCATAAGTGCCAGTGAACCGCGATTATCGATATTGATGCGCATTTTGGCATGTTACGCGGTTAGACAAGTGATTTATACAGGCGCGCGCACATCCATGCATGGAAAATTCATTTGTCGAGAACAAACAATATTATTATACCTAAATAGAGCGATTTACATTATCCGCCCTTCGTTCGAATTTTACGTAAAACATTGTAAAATGGCATCATGACCTGCATGCACGTATTCGACCACGAATTGATGTTTGTTAACGAATGGAGATAAACGTGAAAATCGAGAAAATTAAACGTTATTAATACGATTATCGATAACGGTTGTAACAAATTTATCTCCTTAATTCCATAACGTTTGTTACAAGGCGTGAAGAATTAAATTGTAGAATTATTGTTAATTATCAGATCAATTAATTATTAACAATAAATAAAGCGTCGAATAGCGCGTTTAAATATGGCAAACAAATGTGTCAACTTGGTGTGATTACAGACACATAAAATTTAATATTTGATCCGGAGATTAGACCATGATATTTTCATGTATTTCGACATTATGAAATCGAATCCGATATCCATTTGTTCCGAATCATATCACAATTTTTTAGAAATTCTAGTATTTTCTAGTATTTTTAGAATCATTTATCTAGTATTTGTAGAATCATTTATCCTAATATTAATACACAAATAACAAATGCAGTTTTTTTTCTCTATTTCTCAAATTTATCAAATTTAATAAATAATTTTAATAAAAAAAATTATCTTCTTACTTGATTTATCTATTAAAATTTAATTTATCTATACAAAAAATTATCTGAAACGATCGAAGATATAAAATTATCAGTTTTTTGCATCAACATTTTTAATTAAAAAAATAAAACATATTCTCAAGTTTAAACTTTGAATGCAAAATTAAAATAAATTTTACATATATATGAAAAAAATGATTTTGAAAATAATAAAAAAAAGCGATTCTTAATAATTATTAATTAGAAACGTATTATTATTTTAAAAGCATGCAATCGATAAAAATTAAAGAATACATACAAAACATGATGGTATATGTAGGGATACTTCGCCGTTAATAAATGCAGACGACTCTTACCTGAAAAAAAAAAAAAGCATAAATTAATTATTCTAAATAATGCGAACATAACAGAAAATAATTAAATGTTTTGAAAAATTGGGAATTCTTACTAAAATATCGCGAAATATCAACTCAAAAAGAACAGTTTTGCTGAAGCTAGCATCTAAAATTTAGCTACAGATCTGAAAGTAAAACTTTGTTGGATCATTAAAATAATTATGTTGGATGCTTAAGAATAAAAAGCAACGCAAAAAGTTTCGATATTTTAATAATCAGCTTGAGTGTCCTACATAATTATTTTGATAGCTTAACAAAATTATTTTTAGATTTGTACATACATTTTTAGATATTTTTATTGCACTTTCACTAAAGATCTTTCAATAGATCAAAAATACCGCGCAATGCAAAAATATTTGCAAAGCTATCGCTGAACGGGTAAGAGCCTTCGGGGGATTTGAAGGCATGACACATGTTCCCAGAGGGTTATCGAAATGGCACAGATTTATTGCGCGGAAACGAGGATCTCGCGTATATTTTCGGCGTTTTCACCAATGGTAACCACAGAGTTCGGACGATGTGGATGGGTCTCTTGAAAAACCATCGGCGGTTATCCGAGGCTATCGTCGAGCTTGTCGTCACGCAAGTGCGCTTCGAAAATTGGGAGAGGCCAGCGCTGATGTATGCCGGCACACATCCATCGACCAGGTCGACGGATTACATTCATACAACGACGAGTCATCGATACGAGGTGTCAAGAAAAAAACGGTTCCATCTGTGACCGGCCACCAACGACAGGACATAGCGCACTCGTACGCCGCAATCATTTTGCGAGTTTACGAGAAGCGCAATCGCGATGGGTTTAATTAACAATCCTGGAACAGTGCGCGTATTATAGAACGCGTAATCGAAGAGAGAACAATCACGAATTACAATATGGTATAATACTTAGTACACTCGACGCGTACTCGCTATAAGGTTTTCCGTCTGTTAAATTGTAATTGCTAGATTGCACTATAACGTTCAAAGTGAGGAATCACGAATAATTTCGCGACTTATATCAAAATAAATGAGCTTTTTTTTTCAATATATCATGTTATTCACGTTTGAGAAGTAAATTTGTAAAACTAGTATAGCGTATAACGTATTAACTAAATTGCGCTATGATACCTATAGCGAGAGATCGTGGATAATTTTCTCTTGCAGCTTATATCTAAATAAATTAATTTTTTCAATATGTCACATTATTAATAGTTGATATTGATAATTATAAATTCACACGCACAAGTATATATATATATATATATATATATATATATATATATATATAGTA
>NW_012130088.1:330057-350596 GCF_000143395.1 Atta cephalotes
ATATATATTAGGTGTAAGTAAAAGAAATACCATTATTTTTGCATAGAAATTAAATAGGAAAAGTAATGGATTTCTTTTTACTACCTAATATATATATATATATATACACACATATACACACATGTATTTTAAAAAGAATTATAATATTTATCCGAAAGGAAAATTTCAAGTAAGTTTTAGTAATGCTAATAGTAGACAATTTAATATTTAGAGTATTAATATAATTTGGCTAAGAAAATATTTCTTAGCTAGAAGGTTTAAATAAGTCGTTAAAATTGAAGAGAAAAGAGCTATATTACGTAAATTATTAAAATGTGATTTGAAGAGAGCCAAAATTCACACAAATCTAATCATTATAGTAGAGAGTACGTATTATGGAATTATTCGAAATGTGTGTGGATTCCGATCGAACCTGTTTCATTTTCCCTAGAAAATGCAATAGAAATCTAGGGAATAACTGAAACCATTCTGATTGGAATCCATTCCCAACAATTCCATAATATACCCGGGAAACGTTAGGATATGTAGCAGATATTATTACCGCGTATAATGATCACATATATGGCATGAGATTAATATTTACTTGCTATAACACGAAGTGATC
This sequence comes from Atta cephalotes, assembly GCF_000143395.1. Lineage (NCBI taxonomy): Eukaryota > Metazoa > Arthropoda > Insecta > Hymenoptera > Formicidae > Atta > Atta cephalotes. The sequence goes on from NW_012130088.1 coordinate 330,662, forward strand.
CTTGAAAAATTATGAGGGTGTCGTGATACATTGCAGGTCGAAATTGGGGAAACTACGGGCGGCATATCCCACACTCTACAAATGTAAATCCGTCAAATTCTTGTTACGTAAATTGTGTGAAAACCGCGGATACCAATATGGGTTCTACACTTTGGCAGAAATGCGCGGATGCATATTCGCATTCCGCTCGTTTTTCTAAAATGCGATAATGAATCAATTACTTAAAATTACGAGTTAACTACTAATAATATTAACATTAAATTAAAAAAATATTGAAAATTCGAGATTAGGGACGAATTAGAGATTAGAAATCAGAAAAATATAACGAAATAAAATGAAAATTATCTGGTTAGTCGAATTCTAATTTCTAATTTGCAATTCTTAAATCTACATACACTATCAAATTCATAATGTCAAATTCAATTTTTAATTTTGAATAATTCCTAGGTCACTATTCTTACTCAATATGTCTTAAAAATTAGAACTTAAGAAATTGTGTGCAGAACTCAAGAAATGTGTTAATTTGATTTAAACTTACTTTATTATTTACTAACAATAAATTCAAGTTAAACGAATAAATGTTGTTTATCTTAAAATGAAGCATTAAATTGTATCACAGAAATGAATTGATTAGATATAATTGTTTTCCTCTTAACATTTTGAATTAGATTAAGTAAATTTTGACACAATTGGAAATAAAAATTATTATTTAACTTAAGGAATTGATCTAATTTTCATGTTACGTTGTTGCTTTATTCATTCAATTCGACATGCGATTCTGACTATATGACCACCACAAAGTGGTGTATATGTTTTTAAGTACAGTAGAACTGGCACGAAAGCGAAATTTGGTCGATGGCAGAGAAAATTAACGATTCGGGGGAAACTCGTTCAGATAATGGAGTTACGTCGAAATAGCGTCGGGGTTAAATCCTCCGGGAGCGATAAAATCTCCTTTTTTTTCTCTTCTCCTTTTTACACGCCAAACGATTTTAGCCATTAACTACGCGGCGCACGGCTTATGAACTCTAATTTCATCTCGTCAGCGAATTAATCTCATTGTAGTAACGGTGAATTAAAAATTGATATTACAACGATTACTACTGATTGAGTTTTGCGAAATATAAAAAACCTGGATAATTAATTTTTATTCTCCGAGCATTTACTACTGAAAGTCATTACATGTTGCGACACGTCAGGTGAGATTTTTATAAAAAAACAAACAATCGGATTAAAAATTCGGAGTATCACGATATGTATAAGCACTAATCTGCTGTGATTTCATAAAAATAGGTATTATATTTATGCACAAATATTTTATTTTGCTTCATATATATATATACACAAATACATTTCATTCATATATAAATAAACGGATTAAGGCTACTTCAATAAAATACGTGGTCATTCAAGCGAGAAGTCGAATAAATTTAAATGTATCGAGTGTAACATACATTTATAATTCGCAAATAAATAAGTCTGAAAGCAAGCGACACGAATTTTGACACAAATTAATATTAATTTCACATGTTAGCGAAATAATTCCTTCATATTCCCAAATATCAATTCAGTTATCGCGGTTTATTCTATAACGTCAGAATAAATCATTTACATTTATCTCTCTCATATATGTCTACATGATATCAATATACTTAATTGAAATATACGCTTTATTTGCAGTACCATCATAAAAAAAAAAATCTCTAAAAAATTCCTGAATATAAACTCTGCACTCCGTCTTCCGAGTTCTCATTTCATCGGCTAACCACGGCGTATTTGCACTCGGTAATTCCAGGAATGCACCCTAAATCCGCGAGAAAAAGCCACAAGCATCGCAATGGCCCGTTTTTCCTGGCGAACTTCTTCATTTTTCCTGCCTAGCCTTCGTCTCACCTAGAAACTGCGCATAGAAATATGAATGCCTCTTTCCTTCTGCTCAAATCTCCTTCATGATCCGAATGAGAAGTAGGCTCGGAAAAATACATATACACGCCCGTGTCTGCGAAAAGAGCGTTTTCATGCCGACCACGCAGCGCAACCCGAGACTTCGCAAACGCGGCAGGACGTAGTTTGTTACAAACATATTGTGGATTTTCCGGCCTTTCCTCATTCGCCTTTTCTTATTCCTCGGATGGGATGCGTTCGTATTCTTCTTGGGATAGCTATAAATCGGAGTGCAGTAATGGCCGGCAAACATATGTTCACGATTCCTCGCAGTAATCCGTCGTGCCTTTTCGAAGGAAAGACGGAAGCTCCGCGAAAAGCCGATACGAGACGCGCAATTGCCTCTGCCTGGGTTCTCGAGGGTCAATCAAAAGGCACTTTGTCCTCTCGCTTTTCTGTTGTAGCAAGTAAAACCGCAATCAAATTTATCTACCATAATAAAATTAATCTGTATCAGATGTAATTTAATTATCGTAAAAGGGATCTTGATGTTAATATCAGTTATTATAAAATTCGTTCAAGAACCTCTCTAGTGAACGTCATTTTATATCTTATCGTAACGTTGTTTTACACGAGGAATTCCAGGTGATTTCCGAAGCATTTACATCTTTTCGCATTTGCTATTCAACATACTAACATAACTTTATGTTTATGCATTATATTGTTGCAAGATAGCTGATATGAACTGCTTAACTGTAGCAATAAGGACAGACGACATTTCCACCGGGACGCTAAATGTCGTTCCCGCAAAATTAATAGTACGTGAAATTCGACACACATGTAATATAAAGCGAATATCTCTATAAGCTTGTCACGAAATATGTACGTCATATACGAGAAAGTGCGAAATTGTCATCCTTGTCACATAACGTTTCTAATTTCAGAGATATTATTAGTCGCGACTTAGATTCATTTTGCAGACTCGCTTCACGCGCACTTTATTAAAATAAACTGCGATAACGAACTACTTGTGTTTGAGACTAAAAGTGAAAAGATCATAGTATTTCAAAAGTACATAAGATAAAATGACCTTATGTTTATTTCGAAATTATCTCTTGTATAATAATATACATTTCATGTATATCATTACATCTTATGTAATGTATCAGATAAGTTAAAAATCTAAAACATTTCTGTTAGCTTTAATAAACATATTTTATAAGTATATATTAGGTGTAGTAAAAAGAAATCCATTATTTTTGCATGAAATTGAATGGAAAAATAATGGATTTAATTTCTTTTTATTACACCTAATATTATAGAATAGTAATGTTAAAATTTGAAAAATTATCTTTATTTTCCTCTAATTAAATTTAAACTATAAATATATGTATATATTATTATATACTAATATTATATACTAATATTATATAATATATTATTATATAATAATATAATTATTTCTAATACAATATATTAGATAAGTTCAAAATTTAAGAGTTATATTTTTTTTAGGCGTAATAGTGCAGATTAGAACTATAATATCTTATCTTCGAAAAAAATGCAAAATTGACTATTTGCAAAATATAACAATGATTATATTTGACATTATACAGTGTCAATTTAACATTATATAGTGTCAAATTGATACAATATAGTATCAAATTTAACTATCGTTTTGATAAAAAATAATATATTTAGTAGGAGCAATGGCGAGTTAGACTACTATTAAATTATTATCAAATTTAATCTAACTCAGGTTAGATTAAATTTGACACTATAGATTTAATAAATAAAATAATAGATTTAATAACATAATGAGGAACATGTGGATAATGGATTATAAATTTTTGTACAGCTATCTCTCATAATATTTATATTTTATTATTTAAACATTTATAGACAGCTTTCTATACACTGACAGGACTTTTTTTGAACTATCCCAGAAGCCAAAATAAACGAGGAACAGAAGTCTTTTGACAACAACAAAATTCCTGTTGCTAATTCTCAGGCTTTAACGAGGAGAATGGTCTCTCTCTCACTTCAGTTACATTTACTATCTCGTGTGTAATACATCTGTACGCGATGTATACGGACGAAACGTAGGCGTGCAAATAGCGAGTCACGAAGTAGCCTGACACGGCAATTTGTTCAAGTTAAGACTTGACGAGATTCCGTAATGAATACAAAGCTAAAGGCGGAACACTGTCGGTATTCTATAGCGCATCTTCCGCCGCGGGAGACTGAGGATGCGACGCGGTACTCTAGGAGAGATAATTGGAAGAAAGAAATATTTACTCCGAAATTGGCGTGCTTGAGAAAAGAGTTCTGCTCAGCGTCGGTCGTCTCTTGTGAGGTTAATACTTCAAGAACGCATTAACTAGGATTTGTTCCAGTCTTCCTCTTTTTATTAAACGTTCCGACTAAATCGGTTGCACAAGAATGCGATTTTTCCGTAAAATGCAGAAAAACTTTTTCTTATTGTTTTATCAGAAAGGTCAACATTATTTAGATCCGCTGAATTATAATCATTGAATAATCATCTCGACGAAAAAGTATAAATTAAATTTTTAGAAGAAAAAGTAATGTGTTACATATATTATATCATAGATAATAATATCTGTTATATATTCACAGGATAAATTTATATTGAAATAAAAAATTTCTTTGTAAGCAAAAGATTGCTTTTGATTTCTAGTAATAAAATTATTTTTGCGCAGCTTTTTAATTGATATCATTTATAAAAAATTTTGAAATGATTTTATTTTTTGTTTATATTAACTTCTGTGTTATTTTTATAAATTTAATATTAGCTTGATATTATATCACACAGACAATAATATCTAATATATTTATAATAATATAATACATTTACATACATACTAAAATTCGAAAATCATTTTTACGTATCCTTTCAATTAATACCATTTAAATTGCTTTATTATTTATTCGCAATATTCTGATTTTCTATAAATTTAAGCGGAGGTCTTTATTGTCAATATAATTATAAGGCAATCACCTTTAAGAAATAATGTAGAAAAATCGAGGGAAAAGATTGAAAGAATAATGTCTGGTATGTCGATGCTTAATGTCGCGTCCTATGAAAATTCACAAGAAAGGAAGAAATGCAATTGTCCTTCGACAATAGTCTCGATATGGGTGCGAGATTAAATAAAAAATTCTTTTGTCCCACGAAAATGTCTCGTTAAGCTCGTAATGGTCTTTAGCGAGACGTTTTATTCACGCAGAAGGTTATTTTAGTTCGTCCCCTTATACTTTGCATTGTCCTGATTTTAATGATTATTGCTCTGCAATTGTATCGTTATAATAGATTGTTAAATAATTAAAAATATGCCTTAGTTGCGAAAAGAATGAATGTATAATATTGATTCATATTAATAAACAAATGTTATTCTTCCTGATTTCAATCAGTATGATTTTTCTATCTTTCAATTTTTCGGCATATTTGTAACAATAATCTTTATAAATCAATTAACAAATAGTAATAAATAAATACTTAATAAATAAATAAATACTTAACATTATTATAATTAGGAAAGTTGCTTCGAAAGTTACTTCTGATTCTCTAATAAATTTATTGACAATAATGACCCTGTTTGCATTAATTAAATTTATAAAAATAATGCAAAAGTTAATATTATAAATAAGTTAATATTATAAATAAGTAATACATTGCTAACAAAAAAGTACAGGCTGGCTCTATAATGTTATCATATTTCTTCACAACACAATACGCGATTTTAATGTAAATAATAAATATATTTATTCTTAATTATGATATATTGTATGACGTTTGCGTTCTTTTTTTCTCGTAAACTTTTTGTTTATAGATAACAACCAAATGTAAAGAGTAATAATGGGAAGAAGTAGACAACTTTGTATCTCAGTTTCGATGGAAGTCGATAATGGTGTCGTAGAATGTCCGGAAACGTTTATTCTAATTTTACGTCTCGCTAAGAGTTGAAGCGTTTCTTTGATGCCACCGATCGGCATTATTTCCTTTTCATTTTCCCGTTACTTCGTTTTGTCGCCATTTAATTGCATTCAATCGCCTAGTGAACATCCATTGACATTAGAAGTCTACTCCAATTAATTTTTTTTCTCATTAAAATAAGAGTACTTCTTTCGTCACTAGTTGAAAAAGAAATGCAACTAAGAATGCCATTCAAATATCAATTTATTCCAGAGTTTAAATACTTTTATTTGTTCTTTTGGAACTTCTATAACACTTTGAAATAAAATTGTTTTTACTTATTCTCTGATATTGATTCCATCGTAATTAACATTTAATTTATATTCTATCGTTCCGTGAATTTCAAATATAGAAAAAAAACATTAATGTAACAGTAATAATGCTTGCAAAATTTTGCACAATCCATTGATTCCATCACCACCAATTGATTCCATCAATTTAACATATCGCAACTACCGAAAAAAATTAAATCTTCTTGTTTCTATAAATATCTTTAATTAATAAATCATATTCTATGAATAATAAATAATGCGACAAGTGATGAAATCATGAAATAGATAAACCAAAATAGTTCGAATAGATTATAGATGAAATAGATTATAATTAATAGTAAACGATGTATAAAATATTAATAGCTATTATAGCGTTATACATTATGTGATAAAGAGAGAGAGACTAGTCCACAAGTCGGATGCGCGTATATATATATATTGTGCTATCGGAGGGCAATTTTCAAGACAGGAAGTATGGTCGCGCGGTAAGAAATCGTGCCGCTATAAGAGCCCGAAGTAGACATTGAAATAAACCCGCCTAGGCTCTGGCTTCCACTTTCTGCTACCCAACAGCGTGGAAGCAACCCCCTTAGAATACTTCCGACGCGAACAGTAAATTCCATCCGCGGCTCCATCATGTTTCCGCTTCTCCCCGTATTACATTCTATTTATTTTTTTTCCGTTTTTTTCTTCTTTAGAATGTCTCTTCGCTTTTCTTAGTAAAGCAGGCGGACGAACCGAAGTATCATTAATGCTTCGTCCTTTTAATGATGCTGTCTCAGCTTTCATCTTTCTCATTCTGAACATTTCCGAAGCAACTATAATTTCGACGGATTTCATGCGTCGAGTAATACGAGTTTCTTATTTAAAAATTCACATATATAATTTCATATTTTGTAAAATAACAAGTTCAAGCAAGAATTTATTTTTTACGAAGTTTCGAGGAATTTCAATTATTACAATACAAATAGCTAATATTTTGTTATAAAACTTTAAGATTTAATATGACTTTACATACAAAGAATATTTTAAAATAAGCCGCTTAATATTTTGCTCCATCAGGATTGAATGATAATTTTATCCTTCAAAGAGAGTGAGCATTATATTCTTGTCGCAATGATAAAGAAAGCTTCTTTGATGTTCTGTGTCTTAATTTATGAGCTTATAAATCATGAGCAAATTAAAGGATTTAATTATAATATTAATTTGCTCTTTCTCATTCATGAGAGATTGGAAAAGGCAAATGCGATTGAAATCGTTATAAAGAACGAATCTCCCACATCATTGCACTGCAAAAAGTCCGCTCCGATCGTTGCAATAAAATTTTCAAATCGCGAGAAAGTCGAGGTCAGTTTTTTTGTCTGTTACATGTCACGGTGTCATTCAATAATGAGCTAATAGCGTAACACCGTAAATTAGTGCTGTAAAACGTGCGAACGGGTAATATCCTACGCTGGTATTTATTGTGAACGATCGATGAAAACACACGCCTGCTAACCAGCGATATTGCCAATTCATTCTAGACAATTATCATAAAAGAATGATATATCTGTCGTTACGATATACGTTAATCATCTACTCCCTACAATTGCCATACTATGAATAATTGTTTATTACACGTAGATATTTATAATGATTTATGTTAATAAAAAAAACTTTATCACGAGTGATTTACATCAACCTAATTGCAAGTTCATTAAATTTTAAATTTGCTGTTGTTTCACACATTTTTATTTTATATAATCATATAAAAACAAATATAAAAACATATTTTTTACTCGATAATATCAAACCAAGAGTTATTAACTCAATTTTTATCGTTGATTTATGACATTTAGATGATTTAAATGATGACGAGCGAACTTTTCATTTTTTTACTAAATTTCATTGTCCATGAAAATATCTGCTCTTACAAAAAATAAATAATAATATTAAAATATAAAATAGATACACTATGTATTAAATTTCAAAGTATTTCATATAATTGTCGATTGAACGATCGCTTTTTTTATTAATTACGTTTCTTCCAACAATATTTATGTTTAAATATTAATGAAGAAATCAAGTTCTTTTTATAATAATTATATCATATAAGTTTAAAAAATTAATTTTATTAAAGTACAATAAAAAATTATTGAATAAATCGCTTTAATAACAACATTATTTAAAACATTAGATTATCAATAATGATATTATATATATATATATATATATATATATAATGCAGGACTACAAGAAAAATTTTAAAATTTTTTTTTGTAAAATTTATGAAATGTAATTTTATATAATTTTCATTATATTGTAATAATAATTATGAATAGCGCCGAGATAAAATTTATAAAAATTAAAAGCAACAAAAAATTATGATATTGCTTTATTCGAAGTTAATTGGAATTATGGAAATTTTCACGCGTACATTTGACATACGATTTTCGACGATTCGGCTTTAATTCTATCTTTATAATCGCAGCAATTTCGAAATTTAATTAAAACGATGTAGCGGCAATCTGCTGTATTAATGGGGTTACATTTAACGCCAGTAATGAGAAAGAGATTACTTGACAACACGAGAGGCATTAAATAGAGAGAAAAGGAACTGTGAAGAGGGGGAGAGGAGGGAGAGAGAGTAACGCAATGTTGAAATTATTTCGCGACATTCTACCAGATTTCGCGTGGAGATTGCGCGCTTACCAATTTGCGATCTCTTGTCTACCGAAGGCAGGTCACGCTTTAGTGCAGACAAGAAGCAGAATATCACGCGTTCTCGTGCGAACTTACAAGACATAGTACGCTGGCGCTCTTGGCTGGAGACCTTGGCGACTAGAGAAAATCCGCGTTATGTCTGTATCACACCTGTCGTCGGAAGAAAAAGAGAAACGCAGGGGTGAAATTCATCGTCTCAACTCGACACTTTGAATTAATTACGAGCCATGCGAATATATTCTATTCTAAACACCGCAAGTATGCGTAACTATAGGCACCAAATACGTCAGAATACTTATACGTAAGGATGGTGCGGATTTACGAACGGAATAAAAAAGACACAAAGAAATAATTTTTAATAAAAAGTAATAGAAATCGGCAATGTATTATCCGCGACATAATAATTTAAATTAATAAATTTATTATCAATAAGTTAATCTACGTTAATCTAAGTTTGCACGCCATAAATACATAAATTTTATGTATAAGTGAACGAGGTCATTGAATGCTAAGCTACGACCTCTGTGGTTATTAGAAGGTTCAATCTATAACTATATTGAAAACCGGACAAGCGAAATTTTTAAAAATCCGTTATAAATCAGTTTGGATGATGTCAGTCATAACAGAGAACGCGACAAATGAATCTTTAAGCGGGTTTATTTTATTATATACCATGGTATTTTATTTAAATGTTATGAGCAGACAATTGGACTACATATCATTCCATATCATTTCAAGATTAAATTTAATAATATATTAATTCTTTCTTTTCTTTAATTTTAGTTAATTAGTTTAAATAATAATTAGATTATTTATGTTTATATATAAAAGTATATAAGTTATATATAAAAGTATAGATTACAAATATATTGTCATTGAAAGTGTGAAATGAATGAAAAATTTGTGTTATATTAATTAAGAGTAGCCTTCCTTCTATATAAATTTATTATTATATTGATAGCAATATCACTGTAACATTTAAGTTAAACAAATCCGTTTTGTGAATAAATAAGAAAATGCCAAATGCGATGGAAACTATGTAGGTGCTTAATATTATTTTTAGGCAAATTTATCATATATATCTCTCTTATTTATACATATTTCTCTTCAGTTATTTACTATCAATTTATTTATGTAAATATAATCTTATTGACAGGCGTATTGAGTTGAAAAATGCACATGCATGTTCTGTGATCTTTTATTTTCTCATACGGCTGCCATTATTCTTTCTTTCAACCTTTATCTGATATTCTGATGCATGGAATATAAATGCTGAGTCTAAAAATGAATGTTATCGTCGTGCGCGTTCAAATGGAGCTCTTCTTCTATTATTGTATTCAGCGTGCTTCTAGAAAGAATACCAGTTTAAAGTATGAACGAGAAAACGTCGTTTTTGTATGGGCGGCAATACATCTGCAGGACAGATCGACCTAACTAAGAGATTGTAGGTCATGATTATTAACTCGCCAAAGGCTTTCTCCGCGACGGGAGCGTATGATTTACTTCCATAATTTTTCATTGACACTAAGAAAAACATTGCTATCCCAAAAAGATTCAGGAGACAACGCATATGCTAACTATATTTTCCTCGATAATTTTGTTTGTGTCTCTTTTATAGACAACAATGAAAAAAAAACTTTCAGATGTATTTTTGAAAATGATGTCTGTTATAGGACGGTAAATATTTTTCCTCGTGCTCCACATATGTCAGATTATGTATACGTTTTTGCATTGTAATACCGTGGTGAAAGAATAATTTTGAACTGGCACAATTTAGCGCAGTAAAACATGTTTTTTAAGCGTGAGGAATTAAAAGATTAGTTAGTTTGCTTACCAAATGCTCTTTTCTCTCTCATTTCTCCCCGCTTAATAGCAAAAACAATTTACTTGACTTTCCTCGCGTGCCAAAGCTGTACTATGTACGAAAGCATTTTAATGGGAGAAAAAACGCGCATCCCGTTTCCTGTCGGTATAAAGTTAGCTCTCAACGAACTTTTTGAGCTGCGATTTGAGTTTCCGCTTCGTTGTTTCTACGAGTTCAGGCGCGCGCGCAGAAGGTAAAAATGTATCTTTAAATACGGCACCTAGCTCAGAAGAGTTTTCTTGATCAAACCTACTGGGATATCAAAGAAATCGGTCTCGCCAGCTCTCGACTCAATCTTTTCTACGCGCGAGATATCTTTCAAAGAGAAGTGACGATGTAGTTACCGCGCAAGGATTCAGCAAAAAAAAAGAAAACGGCAGACGTTTATACAGAGCTGCGTGTAATTAAACTTCTTCTTTTTATCGTGACATATAAAGATTGGACCTTCGCGGCACCATTTATAAAACTTGTGAAATGAGATTTTAAAATGTCAAAGATGTAGATAATGGCTGAAATGTTAAAGATATAAATGTAATTTTATAAATACGTTGTATAATAGAAGGTATATACATCTTAAATATACAGTGTGTCTCCTATGAAAAATTGAAAATTGTAAATAAAAATCAACTAGAAAAAGTTATAAGAAAACTTATGTACATTCAACTGATATTCTCACCTAATTTTTAATAATAACATTTTTATAATAATAGTTATTATTTAATTCTTTGTCCGACGAATAAATTTTTTTAAAAATTACTGATTAGATCATAAAACTTGGATTTTAGTAAATTTTTAATAAAATATATACGTATAATATGTATAACATGTATTATATATATATATATATATGTATATATATTATATGTTAAGTTTCCAGTTTTGCTTTATTTGGAGCTCATCAATGCTCTGAAAACAGTTAATTCTGATTTCCAAACTAACTTTGATTATGAGTCCTGTACTAGATCTAAGTGCGATCATGATATGACAAATAGCACACTGATCTGCTATACTAGAGACCCCGGGTTCGATTCTCAATAGGACTGAAAATTTTCGTAGCTTCTCTTGAAAGGTAATGGCAAATCACTAAGTTTTTAGTATACTTATTCAGAAATGATCGCCGTACGCAAAATATATTGGGGACTTACGATTTAAACACTGATTCTAAACGATACAGATTTTTGATACAGAGGCAAATATCGGCGATTTGTAATTGTCTTCCGAGCGGAGGTATGAGCGAAAATTTTCGATTCTGCCGGGGAGATTGAACCTAGGGATTTCTAATACAACAGATCAATGCGCTGTCTACATTCGCGACTCCCTTTAAAATTCGATATTTCAGGTTACATTAAACTCAGTAATATATCAAGAATTTTCTAAAACTAGAGTTTTACAACAATCAAATTATTTTTTAAATTTAAATTAAAACATTCTAAGATTAAAATTAAATTTGAAGATTTCAAAAATCCTTAGAAAACAAGATCGCCTTTAAGTTTGTTTTTCTTTATTGCAAAATCTTCCCGCCCTCAAAGATTTAAATAAAATTAAAGAGAGTAAAACAACCAAAGTCTTTCTCTAGTTTCTATACAAGATATCAATCTTTCTCTTTCTCATTAAAAATTTACAAATGAACAAATTTTTATTTGCAAATAATATTTTGTACATTTTTTCAATATATTTAAATGTTCTAGATTAATGTAGTTGAAACTTGGAGCGAAAATTAAAGATAAGAACACACTGAAATTTTTTTTCTGTTGTTAGTGATATCAAACATTGCTTTCGTACTTTTAGATTTTCCTATAGGACGCGAGGACCGCGATCTTTGTTTGAAAAGTCTGGACATATATTGGAAATTTTTGGACACATGATCTTCAATTGTCTATTTCAGTGTGTTCTTACCTTTAATTTTCGCTCCTGAAGAGGATCGCTCTTCAACCACATCTAGATTATGTCAATGTGGATTAAATGACAAATACTTAAAATATCAAGTAAAGATTATAAATCATAATATTTAAAATAAATATGATAAACTCTGTATAAATTCTGTATAAACTCTGTATAAACTCTGTATAAATTCCCGTACAAACAATTATGAATAAAACCATATGCAAAAAAAAACATAATTAAAAATAATACTTGTTATGTGTGTATATGTGCGCGCGCGCGCACGTGCATATATGTGTGTGTGTGTACGGTAACGAAGTCTCGAGAAGCTTGCAATGAGTAAGAGAGTACCTTGTTGGAGCAACGTTGCAACCGTTACTATAGGGAGATGTACAGGAATAATTAATAATCATCCTCTGTAAAGCCGCGACTCATTACATGCGGTTTCCTTGTACAACAATTCTTTATTGAACGATCGTAATTAAATTTCACGTAATACCTTCCTTTAATTACTATCGCACGTAAGAGACGAGTAATTATTAAGGCTTCAGTTTATTAGTTATTATTCTCTTCAAATTTTTTAAAGAATTTCGTTATAGATAAGAATCCTGATAGTGATAAATCATATTATAATGTAATCATCTTTCATAACTTAAAATATATAATAAGGCATATTATAATAAAAAAAACATTTCATTTATGTAAGGGCTCCAGAATAGTAATAAACAAATTAAATTCTGGATATGTTTCGATTTTAGAATGTACTGCAATGAAATAAAGAGCAATGCTTTTGCGTTCACAAAGCAAGAAACTTTGAAAAAGCTTTTTTTTAAAGAAAGAAAGTTCTTTTTGTTAAAAGTTTTGCTTCGAATGAAGCTTGTTCATATGATTCACATTGAGAGAAAAGTGTTCGATTTTTTATGACATAATTTCATGTGAAATAATTAAGTATAGTTAGAAACTTCACATTTTTATAGTTATTACTGCTACAATATTAGCAATAATTATAAAAATTAGAAAATCTGGAGAAACTACACTAATAACTACAAATATAATAATATGTATTTATACTTTTATCAATTATAAAAAAAATTATATTATAAATCATGATAATTTTAAATATTAATATAATAAAATATTAAGATATGAATAATAAATATCTATAAAACTCATTTTGTATAGTAAATGCAATCGCAATTATAATTGTAACTCTATTTTCTTAATATCTGCTTACTAATTGTGCAGGTAATTATGAAAGTGGTCTAAGTAAAAAATCGGAACCTAATGAGTTTATCTTATATTTTGTATAATTACATTGTAATTATACAAAATATGGAGTAAATTCACTTTTTTATTTAGAGTACTTTTTTATTTGTAATAATAATTAAAAGAAATGTCTAAAAGAAAAAATAAAGAAACAATCACTTTTATATAACTTATAATTGCATTAATACATATTATAGCTATGATCATATAATATCAGTGTTAAAGCATAACTTAATCCATTAAAAAACATCTATTACAAAAAATATATTCTCTAAATTCTTTGGAATAGAATCTTACTCTAAAGAGTGAAAATTAACTCTTGAAAAAAAGTCTGGTTCAATTTTCAATCTTAAAGAGTGAGATTTACTCAAAAACTTTTAGAAGGTAAAGTTAGCATCGAAAATGACTATATATAAATTATAATTAAATCGCATTTCTTTCTCTCACAATTAATGTAATATCGACACATGTAGTTTTCTTTCTAATATTTAATGATATAAATAAAATCTTTTGTTATCGCATAATTAGTCTCAAAGCAACCTAATTCGCTTTTGATTACTATAGAATTACGCTTTTAGTTACTATAGAATTACGTTTATTCTAAGAGAAGTTAACGAACAAGCCGTCACTCTCATCGGCCGACTCTTCTCGAAGTACACAAACGCGTTGCAAACTCTAACGAGTAATAATGAAATGAATTGCATTTCACGTCGGACTTTCCGTCTCGCGTTAGATTTACATCGGTCATCTAGAAATTTGGCGGCTTAATAAGCGTAATTCGCAAGACGTTATCGCTAATGGATGGTCAAAAGGTGCGTCTGAGCTGGGCTGTCTCCTAATGTATTCTCGTAGGTACTAATGAGCACCGTTTACATCCGGGTAACGTTTGCCCTTTGAGTTCGCCGTGTCGTTACGTAAACGTGCACTGGCATGAGCATGCAAACAGAGGGACGCGGTATGTGTGGAACACGTGTCGGTGATTCGGCGCAATGTGTGCTTCGAAACATGAATTTCTGACAGATGTAGACGAATTTATTTCTCCGATTATAACAATATAAATCAACGGAATGCATTTTATACAGCATTAATGGCGTTGCATACGCATCTTTCAAAATTTAGTGTTATCTTGATTGCGAAGAGACAAACTCGAATTATTAGTAATTGTTTCAATGACAAAGACAACTCTGCTGCAGTCCTTCAAGTCCTACGGTATTGAATTATTGAGAAAAGAGAGTGGAAAATTAAATCTATCGGAAACTCTTTTGTTTCTTAATTTAAATAAGTCTTATCTTAAAGTCTTTTGCAAGAATATAATTTATATTATTTATATTTATATAATTTATCTCTTTTTCGCGGAAATTACATTTACAAACGCAAATAGACTATCATAAAATATTTGAATAAAATAATAACGATAATTACTCCGGGAAGCTTAAGCTTAAACGTATTCATTATTTTGAATATCACATTTAAATGTTATTTAGGTCCTATATAATTTGTCCCATACAATTGTGAGAAATAAATTACTTATTCTATCGCATGGATAGAATTGTATTAAATGCAGCATTTGAATATTTCAATTAACTGTAGCAATTTGTTAGATTCTTATATTAATTTTCTAATTATTATCGATAATTAGTGTCCATTGTAGGTGTACTGACAATCAACGTAATAGTAGAATAATAGCTATAAACGGTACAATCGGCAAAATTTAATCAATGCATGATGGAGAAATAATGAGATAACAAGACCATTTCAATTAAAGAGCTTGGTCATCATCGTTCATTTACCTCGGTCGTTCTCATTAAGCATTGTACCTTATTAAAATCTAAGCCTGTACATTTACATGTAAATACGTTATCAATATTATGTTATAAGTCACTCGCATAATTTTCGTTTTATAGAAAATAAAAAAATTTATTTACAAAAGTCCTTATTCTATTTTTATCTATAATATACTCAAAAGTAAAAATAAATCAAAGTCATCCTCTTTCATATTTTTCAGATTTTCAATTTTAAACACCTTGTGATTAATTGTAAATCTCTAAACTCTTTTAAGATACTCTTAAAATAAAGAGCTCACAAAATTAACTGAAAAAAGTAAAATTTCCTTATCTATTTGGCAAGCTTGTCTTACTATTGTATTTAAATATGTAATATGTAAAACATTTTTTTTTTTTCATAAAAGCACGGCTGCAGAACTAATTAGATATTAATACGAAATCATAATAAATAAAAGTTCAGTATGTAAAATATCTTAAAAAGAAGTAGGAATAAAAGATTCTAAATTCGAATTCTGATCAATTTTTCCGTCGCTTTCAATAGTAAATTTTTATAATTAAAAAACAATAAAATATTTGTCTTGTTTAAATTTTCCCACAGATATCAATTCTTCCCTCTTGCCCTGTCATATTTTTATCATAAGAATTAAGTAATCGCACAAAAATGATATAAATCTTCAACTCAAATTTCAAAACCCTCTTTAATTCATATCGTAATCGATTGCTTATGTAAATCCAATAACAAAAATATTATATCTCGTTTCGATTCTTCTTCCAAACGAAATTAAAAATGTTCCGTGAATTTTATGAAACGTATGAGGATCGTACGTTTCATAAAACTCACGGAACGACTAATTAATGACATAACGAGGGCCGCTTGCCAAACGACTCCAGATTCACGGAATTGCACGTTTACGCTGATCTCGTTAATTAAACGGTTCACAGAGCTCCTCTTCTTCGTACCATTCTATTCGGCGTTCTTTTCGCCGTCGATTAAGAATTTATCACAGGAGCGAACTTAGTTACTACGCCTGCATCTATGCGTTAAATAGGTTCCCACCGAAATCGTACAAACAGGCCGGAAATAGTATTGTAATAAGTCTCAGATTATTGAGCGTCTCGGTCGCTAGCTTCTATTTCTCGAGAAACTAATTTCCAAACTGCGCTGTTAAAGTTTCGACAATGTCAGTTGCGCGTCGACGATCTGAATTTTAATTGTCCAATATGTTGGATAGTGCGGATTGATTGCACGATTCGGTAGACTGATAAAATAGACAAACTTAATACATCAGTTTCTTTACTTTAGAAATTTTTGAGAAGTTCTTCGATACAAATTTTAACGTGATTTTAATAATTAATGGTTATCAAAAATAAAACTGAAGATAAACATCTATTCCAGAAATTTAGACTTGACCTTTCCTAAACAAAGTCGGTACTTTATGTATGTTAGTCGATTGAAGAGAAAGAAATCTTTTCGTAACGTGAGCTTCGAAACAAGTTCATGCAAACTGAGTGAAGAATAATTTAATCTTCATTTATATTTAATAATTTAAAATTAGAATTATTTAATAACTTTACTTTGACTACTTGAAAATTTTAATACTGCGCTTACTTAACAAACTATTATATCTTATAATTCATACTAGAAATTAAACAAGAAACAAAATATTTACTCAATGAATCTTTACGAGTTAAAATTTAAAACTCCCTTTGCGATAACGTATGCATATCACATTTGCTTCCGCAAATCCTGATTGTGATTTCTGTTGCAAGGCAAAGATCATTATTTTATGAATCATACGTCTTACATGAGTCTGACTTTGTGACTCATCAATGATTTAATCATACGATCGTTCTTGATGACTATTCCTCGCGATCGTGACAAGAATAACAGAGAAATCAACTGAAAAAGTTGATCGAATCACCTCACGGGATTCCGCGCAAAGTGCCAGGAAACGAGCGACAGAACTACGCCAACCGTGACGTAAAATTTCATAGTAGCGGCCAGTTCGCGGAGAAAGAACAAATCGCTCTAAAATTTTATGAGCGGTAACGTTACCGTCGCTCGAAAACCTTCGCTCTGTCTAGCGCCTTCGAAAGTATGCTTTTAAGATCGTTAAATTGGCTGGGATCCCTTTCTCTCTTTCTCCCTGCTATTCTTACGCTAAAGTTTCCATTTATTCCGCCATCGTCTCGATCGCGAAACAAACTGGATAGACTGCTGTGATTAACATGACTTTCTCATATAATTCGTTACAGTATTTTAATAAATTCGATGTGTAATCTGCAGTATGAAGGCGGGGACGAAAATAACACGATGAGATCTTATAATTTGCAAATATGGAAATATTGCTATACATAATTATTATTTTATTTTAATTCAATTTCTAAGATTTAAACTGCATAAAAGTCAATTTTTCATATTTGTACGTTGTTTCTTCATTTTTTTTTATCTGCACTATCAATTAAATCTTTGTTCTTTAAGGCGGATCCAATTATAAATAATTATTTGTAATATTGTAATATATTACAATTAACTATTTGTTTACAATAAATTTAACTTTCTCGAAATATTTTTATTGTAACACTTTATATAATAAAAAAATTTTTATTCTGTAGATTTAAGAAACTGTAACTTGTAAAATGTAAATTTACACTTTAAATTGTTACGTTTAATTGTTTTATATAGAATTTATAAAAATTTCCGAAAAAAATTACATATATAAAATTACACAATATAATTTATTCTCTTATTCATTCGAATTAATTTAAAGTTAATTCAAAGGATCTTAGTTTAATTCTCAAAAGATTTTTATTTAATAAAGATTTTTACTTATGTCTGTCATTAATCAATTCTTGTCTAAATTTTATTAGATTCTAGTTGTCCAAGATCTATAAATAAGCTAAAATGCTTACTTGAAAATTGATTACTTACTTCGGTTCAACGCTCGAGTATACATTATTATTCTTACCAAGAAGAGATCAGTATCTTCCTCTCGTCAATTCTCGCGCACCTTCGCTTTTCTGTCTCGTGTTTGCTCACGATCGATCGTTATCAACTTAAAGGAATCAAAAAACTCGAGCGTCGTAACTTCATCATCGTGACCTTCGCTTCCGCACTTGACGATCATTTTCCTAGTTGCCCTAAGACGAAGAGTAGAATGCGCTAAGGAGAAGTGAGTCTTTGACTAAGGCTTCTGTTCTCTCCTGGTTGACCTATCTCAACTTCCCTTCCTAAAAGCCACTCTCCGCTCTCCTCATCTGGCATAAAAGAATGCGAACGAGCACATCAACGGCATGGAGTAAGGAGTTACCAGGGAAAAAGGACGGAGATACTGGTGAAGGTAACTCGATTTATCCCCGTTGAACTCTACTTCCCTTTATTACCGTCACCAAAGCGATCTTATCACACAACGGGGTGGAGTTGCCAACGACGAAGAGAGAAGAGACGCTCCTTCCGTATCTTTACTTCTTTTCTTTACGGAGCGAAATACATTTCAAAGAGGAAGAGAGGCGTAATCGAGGTAAGAGTCACCACCTTGTAAGGTGTTGCGATACGACCGAATCATGGTTATCCTGATCTACTTTAACCAATCCGAACTATTCCAGCCTCATTTTAATCTATTCTATGAACTATTTTCGTCCACGATATCTTAGAATCATTAAATTGATATACATAAGATTACAACCAATAGTACATGTCACTACATACTTTATCCGTTCATTCTTTATGACTAATAACTTCTTTTGAGATCAATCTCTTCATTTTATAAACTATTCGTTCAAATTTATGAAGCTTGGTCTTGGGATAATTTGATAATTTATTCAAATGAAGTTACAAATAAAAAAATTATTTGATTATCATAAAATTTAGAAAGTTCTTAATCGTGATGTAAAACATTTTCAAGTTTCCAGTTTCGTGTTATTTAAAGCTTACCAATGCTACGTAAATAGTAGATACTTATTGATTTCCCAAAATAACTTTTGAACTCTGACTGTTATGAGCTCTTCATTGAAGGTTAATGAAATTTGCTACGTTTTGAAATTTGTGACATTTTCAGACTGTATTCAAATTCAGCAATATCAAGAATCTCCTATAACTGAGTTTCACATAATCAGATTGTTTTTTTAATTTTATATCTTTTTATATTTTTTATAATTTTATTATAGGTGTTTGATTCGTATATGAATAATCTGTACGTAAATAATCTGTTTGCGAGACGTTATATTATTGTAAATTTAAGAATCTATATATATATATATATATATATATATATATATATATATATA
>NW_012130088.1:351679-353522 GCF_000143395.1 Atta cephalotes
TATATATATATATATATATATATATATATATATATATATATATGTACATATATAATATAATCGATATTAAATTCGCATTAAATTTGGATTTAACTTGTATGTAATTTTGATTCGATTTCCAATATCGGCGACAAATCTATGCTGGCAGAGGTTTATCATTGAAAGAGGCCGTGATGTCTCCATAGAAATCGCTCATGCAGTTATACCGAGATTCGATTCTAAGCGCTCCACCATAAATTATGCGAATAATATCGTTTGTGATAATGGACGATAATCAAGTTCTAGCGTGCGGAGCGACTATTGAATTACGATGCGACGTTGCACGGAATATAATGGTCCGCTTCGCAAAATCCTACAACTTTGCTAGCTACTAAGCGCCACATATTGAAAGCAACCGCACTGTCATGCGTAACGCTCGCACGTAGCATTGCGTCTATTTCTATAATAAACAAGATTGTTGTATCTGTTATACCTACACTACATAGAAAAACAATTTTGATAAAGAGTCAAAAATGTTAATACTGATCTAAAAATAATTTAAAACATCAAGATAATTATATCAAAAATCTTAAATAATGTTGCAAAAAGTTTTGACATTTTAACAGCCAGTTTGTGGGTCCTACACAATTATTTTGATGGTTCAACAAAAATATTTTCGAATCTGTAAAATTTCAAATACTTCAGCAAAACAGTCCTTTCTGCATAAATTTTGAATGCTCGGCGGCATATAATTATTTTACGTCTATTAAGATGGCACAATCATTTCAGCACAATCAAACACAATCTATACTATATCTTTTTACTATTTTTTTGCTAATTTTTTGCTCTATTCCCGATTTTTTTACTTCAATTTGCTTCGATTTGCTAAAATCCATGATTCTGCCTTAAGACTAAAGTTAGCACAGCCGCAAAAAAAAATGAAAAATCAAATACATATTCTTGAAGGGCTATTTTTTTGCTAATTTTTTGCTCTATTCCTAACTTTTGTTCACTGTTTAAGTCGAAAAATTCGATCAAGAATGTGGCTGTGTTGGCTCGCGTACAAGAGTAAAGTACTTTAAAACAATTAATTGCTGAGCTCATTTTAATCTCAAAATGTTTGTAAAATTAATTGCTTTAAGAATATCATAAATCGGAATTTTTTCTATTCTTAGAACAATTAATTCTACAAACATTTTAAGACCAAAATGAACTCAGCAATTAATTGATTTAAGATACTTTATTCTTGTACGCAGCCACACTCTTGATCCAATTTTTCAACTTAAACAGTGAGCAAAAAATTCCGATTTGCGATATTCTTAGAACAATTAATTCTACAAACATTTTAAGATCAAAATGAGCTCAGCAGTTAATTGTTTTAAGGTACTTTACTCCTTCAAGAATATGTACTTGATTTTTCATTTGCTTTTTTTTTGTGGTTGTGCTAATTTTAGTCTTAAGCTAGCATAGCCATGGATTTTAGCGAATTGGCTGGAGTAAAAAAATTTGGAATTTAGAGCAAAAAAATTAGCAAAAAGATAGCAAAAAAAATATGATATAGATCGCGTATGATTGGCTGTGCCAGCTTACAGACGTAATTATTTTAATGGTTCGAAATTATTTTTATCTGTAATAGTTAAATTTTTTAATATAAATTTTTATTAACCAAAAAACCGTTCTTTCCGTATGAGAAATGAGAATGACGTAATTGCTGTGGAAATATTTTTCTTCTAAAAAACTTTAGTTTGTGCATCGTGATAAAAATAGTTAAAAAATAGTAAAAAAATTCTCATAGAGAGAGAGAGACAGAGAGAGAGAGAGAGAGAGAGAGAGAGAGAGAGAATGTGTGAGTAGTAAATTAATA
>NW_012130088.1:354662-363569 GCF_000143395.1 Atta cephalotes
AGAGAGAGAATGTGTGAGTGAAAAATTTTAATACAATAGAGTAATCTAATATAACTCACTTCCTTAAAAATTAGTAAATATTTTATATAAATTAAATGAAATAATTCTAGATTTACAACTTTTATTATTATGAAGTTAATGTATTAAAGATGTTAGAATCAACCTTTTTTTGCGGATTTCCTTAATTTATTCTTTAATTATAACAAATACATTTATATAATAAATAAATAATTAAATCATCTGTAACATTATTTAGTTGACGTTAATATATTTCTAAATTAACTTTAAAATTAACTTTAAATTGCTGATATAATATTATTCTGGTGGATAAATCTAATGGAACATTTTGTCAATACAAAAATATTTTAAAAAATAGCATCATGAGAATGGAACAAATTATAAAAATGAGTTCGATAAAATCATATAAAAATTGAAACTAGGACGAGAAAATGATGGTCTTTCTCGCTTCTCTTCTACAGAATTCTATTCTCAATCTTATGAAGCTTTAAAAGCTAGCAGAAACGCTGGTCAACAAAAGTCAATGGCATTTCAAACTCTCGAATTTATGGCGAAGCGTAAGATATTTCGCACAATGAGACTTGGTGAAGTAAAAAAAAAAGAAAAGAAAGAAAATAACAAACTAATATCTTGATGCTTTGTCACGTAGAACTGCTCGTAAAGCTACATGAACGTCGTGAACCGTCATGTTTCAGAAATATACTTGTTTCATAAATGTCCCAATTGCAAGTGTCTGTAGAAATTTTGTAGTTCTATATACAGTTCGAGATGTTCTTGCAAGCACATCATGACTTGCATAATTTTGAATTATTTGCGACATTATAAGATATATCTTTTGATACTTTATAAGATGTATTTTTCACATAAAATGTATTTTTTTGATATTTCATTGAATTTACAGAAACTAACTTGTGACATTTAATGACATATGACACTTATTTTATTATTTTCGATAAAAAATAAGAGTGATTTAAAATTGGATCGGCAATAATGATAATTTCGCTAATTAATCGTTAATCAATGAGCAATAAAAAGGAATTTATAGCTTCCTATAAGTGCCTCACAGTGAAAAACACATATTCCGCAATTTACGTTTAAGTCGAGCGCTCGTTAACGACTTTGAGAGGAGCAAACACGTTCGTCTCTGGGAATTGCCAATTTCTACTTGAGGTCTTCTCTTTTTTGGTCGTGCGATCATCACCCAGAAAAACCGCATGATGCTTGAGAAAAAAATCAATAATCGTAAGCCATCCTAATTTCCCAAGTGTACGCCGATCGTGCTAATATGAGAGACGCCATCCATACATCTATATACATAGATAAAAACGCAATTTATCTGAAAAAGGGCAAGAAATGACAATAAGTAACGATTGAAACGGTTGAAGAGATTGTATTTTGTGAGAAAGTGACAACAGGAAAAAGAAGATTCTTCCTCGAGAATTTTAGGTTTTCATGAAATTAGATTCAATCTAATTCAGCAATATGGATAATTCAGACTTTTGTTTTCTGTCTTGATCCTTTCTTCATGAGAAACAGATAATATTTTGGTATGTAAATTAAATCGAGATTACTTCTAAATATAGTCTAAATATAGTAAAGATATTGTCAATAAATCAGTATAATTCCTATAAAAGTCAATACATGTTCAAGTGTACATTAATTTCATTTAATTCAATTAAGATTCATAAACCGATTTTCGGTTTGGGTTCTCTTCAATATACAAATTAAAATTTTAATACTAATAATTAAACTAATCGTAATTAAGTAGTCATACAAATTTAAAATCATGCTGAGTCAATCTTTCGTTCCCATGAAAAAATAATCTCATGTTAAATATATCAAATATATATCAAAAATATAAGATTATGTATTTAGTTGACATGTTTTAAATAGTCTTTTTTGTTTTTTATTTAGTTTCTTATTTAGTAAATTGAGAAGTTTGATGAAGATTGACAAAGTTTGGATTTAATAGTTTCTTTCTTAATCAGCTTATATATTTTTACGTTGATTTTATACATTGATATACACATCAAATTAGTGGATTTAAATATTTGATATATCTTTATTTATACGGTTTTATTTCAGAAATTAAATTAGATAACATGATGTTTTCTCTGTTTTTCGGGATAAAAAAACTTCTAATTTTAACTTTAAAAATGTATGAATTTACTAGTAGTGACGAATTTAATTTTTACGAAAATTTAATTTGGGAAAATCATTATAGTGGCTAAAACAGTATCATATTTTGTGGCAAGAAATATAACAAAAAATAATGAATTACAAATCTTCCTTAAGAAAAAGATATAAAATTTTAAAAGAAAGACCTTCATCCTCTAAAGATTAATATACGATCTAAAACAAATCAAACGTTTTTAATGTGTTGAGACCTTTTGATTATTTAATATACGTACTAATTTTATTTAATACTTGCAATTCTGGAATATCAAATCAGAGCGTACTAAAATAAGCGTGAGTGTTTATATCGAATCAAGTGATTTAGGTAAACTAAGGCTGTCAATGCCCCTGATAAAAATGGAGTCATTAATTAAATTGGAAAATAATTTTTTTTTCACAATATTACAGTTTCTCTTAAGTAGCACACGAAAATTTACGAAACGTGCAGAAGAAGTATAAAGAAATTTCGATAAATAGAATAATCAATGTTTGACGACGATCTATTATTGGTATTTACAAAGTTACCCATTATTTATTTATTGCGGGTATTGTCGTTTACTGTATATATACTGCCGTAAATAACCAATTTTCAACTTCTACTTTCCTTTCAGAGCGTTTGGTGTCGTCGTATAAATACAGATACCGATAAAGGAAAGCAACAAAGGAAACTAAAAGCGGAGCGAAGTCGGACAAGTATTAGAACGGGACGACGACGGTGAAACGACGAAAAAGTGGGAAGAGGTGCACCGTGGGCTTCGTGAAAGCGAGTTTCAATGATGGAACTTCGGATTAACTTGGCTACTTCCTATGTTCTGTCGGTTCCTAGCACTAAGAAAGAGAAGCGCTAGAAATTCCACTCTCTTTTTTCTCCTGTGGGAGGAAGCGACTCTATCAATGGCCATCTAAAGACACGAATTTATTAGACCCGACGGTAGGCAACTGGCAACCGCGCTATCCTGATCGCGAGAACTTCGAAATCCTCCACGCTCTAAGCTCCTACTACTTTCAAACCGTAGGACGGTCAATAGTTGTGATTCCAGCCAGAACCTGAAATGGATCTCACGGAATCTGCGGAGTCACACATTGGTAGAGGTGAGACTTTCGAGTTTCAATACAAGTTCTGAACTTTAGAAAGCCAGATAGATGACAAATGCAATTGACGTTGTGATGGCAAAAAACAAAAAAAATTATTTACGAGGCAGACAGTACATCATTGTTTGAATACAGAGTGATAATAAAGTTTTGTATTTATCAAATTATTAATATATAACGTATATTTAGAAAAAAAAATAAATTATGAAATATATTAGCATACGCATCTTTTCATAGATAAATTCTCTCAAGCAGTCTTCAATTCACTAATCAATGAAAATCTTTTAGCATTTTTTGGTATTTAATAAGATATAACCAACACTCAAGAATTTGTTTTAATATACGTTACAATAGCAAGCTAATGATATTCGTCATTACTTTGACGTCTTTAAAGTCATTTTCACATAAAAAATAACGATAAAAAAACGTCAACTTGCTAGCTGGGTAATGATTTGATATACAAAACTTTATGGTAAAACTTTTTTGTCATTCTGTACACGCAGTGACATCATTTATCGCTTAAAATTAAACGCAGTAATACACAACTTTTTCAATAATAAAAATGCATTAATTGTACAATTATTATATAGAAAATATTTATATTCGATAGAAATATCTATCAATTTTGTGTTATTTTATTTCCTGTGCAGTAATATGAAAGTTTCCTCTTCTAGTTTAAAAAGTATTTTGCAATTGTAAAATAAAATAAATTTTGTGATATTTTCTATAAAATATTTTTTATAAAATAATTTCACGCCACATGATACCTGAGAAACCTAGTAACGAACCAAATGGTGCATCAAACGAAATATTGGAATAGAAATCGTTAGTCGTATTTCTTTCACGAAGTTTTCCGAATGCGAACATATAGAAATTGCAAGCGACGCAAGTTTGCGAGGTCAACAGTTTACAAAGCAAGAAAGAAAAAGCGAAGGACAGCATACAGAGACAATGGAAAACCGGTAGATGTGCTCTACGGGAGAACGAAGAGAGATAAAGTCAATTCCGAAGCGCATCTCGCAGTTTTGCCATCAAACCTGGCAACGCGCCAATGCAACGTAAAAACTTGGTAGACTAGCCTTGTATCGTTCCTTGCTCTTCATTGAGATTGGCTAGACGACAAGACAAAAAAATCAGTTGCAAATATATGTATATATATATATATACTTGAGACGAGACTCAGATATTATCGCAATGAAGCGTTGAATCGAGCGGATTTTTCTGTATCTCACATTTCTATATCTCAAGATATATATTCAAAGAAAAAATATAGTATACTGAAAAATATAGTATACTGAAAAAAAAATATAGTTAATTTTAACAAATATTTAGTTTAATACTGCCAACTAAACATTTAGTTACTTAGTAAATAAATATTTGTTCAATAAAAAAAAAGATTGTTGAATCAAATTAACATATTTCTTGTATGTATCAAATAAATATCTTTATATTTAATAAACATTTAATTGGTAGTATTCAATTAAATATTTATTAAAATTGACTAATTTTTTTTCAGTGTAATGACAAGAAAATTATACAAATTTTCATATGTAGAATTAATATAAATTATATTTATAAAATTGATCCATTGATTACATTTATAAATACATATAATACTTGCTGTAGTGAAAGTATTATATTTGTACATATGTATAAAATAGTGATACAACATGTTGATACAACAACGCGGTACATACTACACAGATAAATAAAATATTTTGTAGTTATTGCAACTATAAAATAATTATTTAATTATATATATTAATTTAAGTATTCAATTATGTATATTAATTCTATATATGTATAAAACTTGTACGCTTGTCAACTTTACAATTGCTATCATTATATTTTTCTCTGAGTATAAGAGTTATACGGGATTTGCAAATTCAATACGCATAAACTATAAACTGATTCAACACAGATTATAAGCTCATTTCAATGGGACGTGACATTTAATATTAAAGGCCGTCTTGCGATTTTCTTGATGAATGTAAAACAAACAAGGTGCGATATCTTTTTATATGCGAAATACGCGACAGGCGTTATTTTTGAGTTCCGACATGCCATCGTCTCGTCTAATTTGCGTTTGAGTGGGGACACTTTAATTTGGCCA
The DNA here is from genome assembly GCF_000143395.1 of Atta cephalotes. Lineage (NCBI taxonomy): Eukaryota > Metazoa > Arthropoda > Insecta > Hymenoptera > Formicidae > Atta > Atta cephalotes. The sequence continues at coordinate 360,061 of NW_012130088.1, forward strand.
GGTAGCTCTCGCCGTTACTAGCAAACTTCGTCTGTAATTTACGGCCAACGCCGGAAGTGTTGGCCGTGCCCAGGGCGTAATATGTACCGGGGGTATACGTCGAGATGTGCCTGATGAAAGGCAAACGAAGTGTGTCGCTGCATTAAGAAAATTGATATGAGATGATATAAGTGCGCTCCTTATTTAAAACAGTGTCTATTAATTACTTGTACCTAAATAATTGTATTTAAAAACTCTAGAAGCTCTTAAAAAAAAAAACTTAATTTAAGATTTTCTAAAGAATATAATCTAAACAGTAATTTAATGATGAAATATTGATTAAATGTTAGAGTTATATAAACTAACATTGAAACAATATTATATTAATAATTATATTACTAGGATAAAAGGTATTGTTATTTAATATTCCTAAAGCTCAATATCTAAAGGATCCATTTCCATCAATCGCTTCATAAATGTCTCAATATTTTTCTTAATCCTTCATTATTCACAAGAAGTGTCCAAGATAGCCCAATCTTATAATTTCAGTAAATATGCTTACTTGTTTACACATTATTATATTTAACGCAAATTGTTTCATTTAAAAGAAATTTTTTTCGTTTATTTTAAAGGATGTACAGAATATTATTCTTGATTATTCTTGTAAATCATTCTTGCAAATCAAAGAAAACAACAAAAATTATAACATAATATTGTATTATTATACGGTATCAGAAACACCTCCACCTTTCTTCCCAATGCGAGTATATAATTACATTAAAAATATCATGCAAATAATATAGGGTTAAGAGAAAATTATTTCAGCGATTAATTGTCAATCATATGCGTTATGTACTATATGTAACGATATAATATTCTGATGATGATATGCTCTTTCGATGTTAATGGAATTACCGCTAATAAACGGATTACACCGCTAAGGATTACAGTAATGATTTTGTCGCAGCACATGCGTTTAATGTAATACGTTTCCGCTATGAGAGATTTCTGGATCAAGTACGCAAATGTATCGCATCACATAATTCATGTGAAGATCCACGAGTAACAATAGCTTTAGGCATCGAGCTGACCGCGGTGACTAATTAAACTTTGTGCGGGACACATAGGAGTTAATTAGTACGTGAATAGTGAAGGCCATCGGCTATCGAAACAAGCAGTTAATTAATAACGCCACGTGCACGCACAGGTTTCGCATGCATGGATGACACATGCGTTTATCGAAGAGTTTTGCGCGAACTTTACAAAAATATATAGTATAATAATTGCTAACAGAGTGTTGCTGACATTAAAATGTGCCTGGATCGGAATGAATCTGGCTCGCGATTAATATTTCTCTATCGTTTGTAGAAATCGAATCATGTTATAATAATAAACTTAATTTAAATATAAATGTATTCGTATATTGTTAATCGTAGCATATTACAAAATTGCTAGCAGAATTACATAGATATAATATACTTTTACGCGATATCTCTTTCTGCATTAATTCGAACAATTAAATGCATAACCCATGTGTAAATATACATGTAGAAAAGGCAAAATTTCATATAATAAAAAATATAGTATAACACTATAATATATTTTTATATGTCTATATTAGTATTGCTCACTTGCAATAACACAATTAGAAAAATAAAATTTTTCAAAAAATTAATTTCAATATTTTAAATGATTTAAATCGTAAAAATGTTGTGATATTAATTTTGAAATGCAATTGAAATATAATATGTAACTGATTGTAAAGGAATAAAAGTCCTTTAAAGTCCTTTAATGTTTTTCTTTTTTTCTTTAAATTTTTTTTTGCAAGCAACTAAAAAATAATAATTTTTCAATTCATTACAGCAAATGAACGATATATGTATTTATATGACATAACGTATTATTCACTATATTACATTTATTGTATGTTTCGCAATATTACTTGGAATATGAGATATTTTTGAAATAAATAATATATGGACATGGAATATTTCTTGCACGGAAGCATATCAAGAGAAAAATTTTATATTTGTGAGATAATTACACGTAATAATCATACATAATTATGTATGATTATTACTACTATAATTTATTAACTATATTATAGTATTATTAAGAAGTGTATGCAATCGGAAATCTGTTTTAAGTTATAATTACTATAAATATAACTCGTCAATTTTTTTAAGTTACCATATTCATATAATTCATATATCTACGATTGTAAAAATGACTAAGTTATAGTTAAAATATAGTAATTACATCCATTTTATGCTAACAATAACTATAATTATAATCATGCTTGATTGCCTATTACACGCATTTGTTAACAAAATTATACATATAGTTATTACTAACTCATAACAGTAATAAGCGCCGTATATAATAATAATTATAATCGCGAATATCAAAAAAAATTTTTCTCTACAACAGAAACGTGTAAAATTAATGAAGACATCGATATTCAGTTGATGCCGTGCGATTCAACGAATGCACAGTCATACGCAATCTTCCATACAACATTTTGCGCCAGGCACGCGTGCAGCGGAAAGTGGCGATTGCAGAAACGGGAAAGGGCTTTTTTGTCGGCAGCACTCAGCGTAAAAACAAAAAGGGAAGTGGCGCAATTCAATTCGCATTTCGACGCTCGTGGCTCGCCAAACGCCGGCTGGGAAAAACGCGGCCGCGCGAAGCAGAAGAGCAGACAAGGCATTCTACGAAGTGTGCCTCGTGCACAGGATCGCAATAAAATATTTATATCTCTATTTGCATTTTAAAAGCACACTAGCTCGCTCCTGTTCCGGTCTCTTTGCGCGTTATCGTCGGCTATTCGCGACGTGCACGCACATATCCGGATTTTTCGTCATCGATTATAAATCCCATTTTCTTCTTATCGCTCTCTTGCGCGACGAACAATCTTCGCAATTAAATGGACGGAAAAATATGCGAATATTTATTATGATTTTTCGAATTTACAGACGAAACGCATGCGATTTGAGTCTATCATCTGCCAGAAGTTGCAGCCATTGTTGTATATCTTAATCTTTTAATGTCTAAACTCCAAAATTAGAATATATTAAAAGATTATTTTTATTGTATATGAAAAGAACGATTTTGAAGTAAAAATTTAGCTAGAAATAATTCTAAAAATTTAGAAATAATGTTGGACTATTTTTACGTAAAAAAAATTAAGACCATCCTTAACACAAATTTTTCATATTTTAATAATTTCATATTTTAATAATAAAATATTTATGATTTAAACTTTTATCAACACAAATAACTTAATTATTACCTTCAAAGGAAAGAAAGAATAAACAAACTGTCAAATTTAATCTTAAAATAATATGAGATTCAATTTTTTGTGTTTTCTCATGACTTAAATAAAATAATAACGAAAATTCTTAAAAATTGAAATCATTTATCATGTTCTTTTTTATAATACTAATCACTAAGAGATCTAAATAACTAATATATATATATCTAAACTAATATATATATATATATATATATATATATATATATATATATAT
>NW_012130088.1:367846-373536 GCF_000143395.1 Atta cephalotes
AGAGAGAGAGGGAGAGAGCAAATAAAAACTTGTCTTTCTGACTTTTTCCTACTTATACTAGTAAAACAAAAGTATTCAATTAAATAAATAAAAAAAACAGTACAATCATTGAATCAAAATGTTATTGTCTAAGAACTCAAGACTAAGCCCGTATTCATAGTCAGACTTTGTACTTAAAGCTTCCTTAAATTTATCTTTAGATGCTCAGCAGCCAATGAAATAATTCGTAGAATATCTAAAGATAAATTTAAGGAAACCTTAAATATAAGGCCTGACTATAAATATGAGTATTAGACACTTCCATTCCTTGATGGCCTCACTTCAGTATATTATAGAACTCTTTGTATAATTCAAGCTATTCACTCTTTCTAAACCAATAATAACAATTTCATAGGAATGTGTTCTTATTATCTATAATTATTATTAGAAATATGTGAGACATATTTCTGAAAGTCGAAAAACTATTTCTCCTTACGTCTCATTCACGTATATATTATCCATAATAAAGTCATTATCGCGCTTTGTTGATAAATATAATAATTTTATTTGTTATATTCAGAGACTGATGTATGTTCTATTATTGTTATAAATAACGCAACATAATTGCATCATATTTTATTGTTCTCATAAAAAAAATACCTTCGTGGCAGAATCGCACGCTTTGAATTATTCCCCAGTTGGAAAAGATGAGTAGCGAAAAAGGTGGAAAAGGTAATTTGTAAAAGTGACACGGTACAGATCAGAAACGTGTCATAAACGCTGAGATAATGCCGGCGTTAAACATTTATAAATCATTTATGTTACAATGGCTCAGAGTGCTTCATTCGTAAGTTGATATGAAATGGAAAATGGCATTAAATAGTTAAATCAAATTTTTAAACGTTTTCATTTCTCGCACGCGAGCGTATACTCTGGAATATATAATTGTACGGCGTAATAACAGTCATAAATTTGAGAAAAACTTTTGCGATATTATTCAATGTGTTCAATGGCTATAAAAAAGATATACCACGACTAAAGTATTTTTAATCAATTCTCCATTCGATATCGATTTTAATTTGTAAGGGGTGGTAGACAACGCTTTCATTGCTCGAAGATATTTTTAAGTGATTACATTACTGTAATTTTCTTATGCAACTTACTTTTATGATTGCATTGTGTTTCCAGCATAATGTTATCTATAGCTTCGTCAATTAATATCGATCTGTAAAAACGATAGCTTGCAACATAGTTACAAAACGCCCTCACCAATACATAACAGTATTTTACTACACTATTATATTATACTTTATACATAATTACGTACAGTTGTAGAGATCAATAGAGATTTGTGAAAACTCTTCGACATGCAAATTATATTTGTCAAGCGTTTATTCAATTCTGGGTAAGAAAATTGAAAGGCCGAGACAATAACATGTTAAGTTATACAGGTCGATATTCATAATCGATTCTTATATTTAAGACTTTTTTTTAAGTATAATTTTAATGTTAGAAATCAATCACAGAGTCGCATTAGCATATTAATATGGGAGATATTTTTATATCTTAGCGGTAAAAAAAGTGAATATATTATTTGTAATATATTATTTGTAATATATTATTTGTATTTGATATTGTTTAAAATTTTCTTTTTTAACATTTATTCTTTACAAATTTATAAATATGTAATTCCATTAAAAACCCGCAATAAAAAAGCATATATTAATTAAAATCTTTATTTTTAAGAGTTACTATCATAATAATATGCTTAACTTTATTCAATATTTGTTTGATTTCTTTTTTTTTCAGAAAATTGTCATTAAATACATATCTATGATATTCTTAAATGCTAATAAGTTGGAAAACAATTATATATGTGTGTGCGTGCGCGCGCGCGCATGTGTATGTGTGTGTGTGTGTGTGTGTGTGTGTGTTTGCGCGTGCGTGCGTGCGTGCGTGCGTGTCTTGTGTGTGTGTGTGTGTATGTGTGTGTGTGTATGTGTGAGTGGGTATTAAATAAAAGGAGCTTTAATGAAAGTATCAAAACATCCCCAGGCAATCGTTTATTTAAAAAGAAATCAGATAAATATTCCTGATTAAGAAATTACTTAGACAATAACAATTAGAAACAAAGTATTTTTGTAAATATTTGTTATTAGATAGACTAAATATGAATACCGATCATAGAATTTTGATAAACGAGTAAATAAAAATGGCATAAATCAATCACAAGTCAACATAGCGATATTTTCCAGTTAAAATCCTTTAAATTACATATATATAGGTATACGAAATGCAAATATATTGACCGATTATGTTGATAATTTCTTTACATTTGTAATGTACGTATTATACGAATATCATATTGATGATCTATATGCATCAGATTCGTTTATTCAGCAGAATGGTTGTTGTCTTATTTGTATATTCGTCATTAATATTTCATACATGTAAATTCAAAAATGTAAATCTCTGTACAAGTCGGATGTGATTTTTGAAATTAAATATTCAACGCCGTAAAACAATTACGTGTTGTCGCGTCGTTAATTTTGCAGCAGTTGCAAAGAAAGGGCGAGAGGGCCGAAGGGGAAAGTAGGAAAGAGTGCCGGAGCCTCTAACATCAAAGAACACGGCGCATAAATTTGTAATAAAGCGCATTAACGGTCGCGTAATGGTGCACAATGCTACGGGCGCCGGAACGTACAAGGTACGACAGTAATTTGAAAATTGAGTGGCTAATTCACAATCGAGTAGACGCTGAATGTCTCATCTGTCTCACTCTCCGGATCTCTATTAAAATTTCATAAATTTCTTGTCGGCTGCAAAGATAGGAACACCGATATGCCGGGATTGTTTTAAAAAAAAGCACAACCATTTCGCTCGTTCCATTTAATCATAGCGACGATTGCTTCGAGTTTTGACAAAGTAAAGCTGCGGTAAATTGCTGTCGTGCACAAAATTAGCCCAAAGTAATTTTCCTCTTTGCGCAAAATTTCAGGAAACATTACGTCATTATTAATATTACGTTAGTCAACGCATTTGACACTCCTAAGAAAATGTAGTAATTCGCGATGAAATTGCTTCCCCAACAAGATTAATTTTTTTCCGAGCAAAACATTTACGACATCTAGTATGTAATTCACGAGTTCTAGTTTTAATGTTTTCGAAATTTCCTTGCCTTGTTGATTAGTTTCTCGAACGTTCAGTATAATATTCTGAAAACTTTCTTCACCGCAGCTCTAAGTTAATTATCCTACAGCAATCTCGTTGCGACTTAGATGCTAGTGAGAACGGATGATTCTCAAAAGTTATCATAACGTTATCAGATTTATAACTTCACATTGAACCGTATAGTGTAACATCACATTTAAATATTCATACAACGTTATTATTTTCGCGAAATCTTCGCGAGCATCTTCGTCTCCGCGCATTTAACTCTTATGTGCCACGGGAACAACATAATTAGATATGGCATAACCCAACTCGATTGCTTATAACTTTCATAAAAATAAACATATTGTAAAAAAATTTGTTTTAAGCAAAACGTCAAGCGTTAAAGAACATAACAATTCCAAGCAAATGTACATATCTTTATTAATGAAATCTTTATAATGGAAAAAACATGAAAAGCACATTGGAAAAAACTGAGTGACATTAAAAAATTAAAATTTAAAAATAATATTTTATTAATTTTAAATAGAATAAATTTCTTTTATTTAGGTCATATCTGCATGTGAAACATGTGGTATAATTTTGAAAAAATATAGAGACAATGATATAATATTGTGATGTTAAAAAAGATTCTGTTTATTTGGACTTTTACGATACTATCGTACAATGTTCCTTTGATAAATTTATTTAATTGGATAATTTCGCTTCATATACTATCTTTTATATATGCAGCGTTGTCGTTTGTATTTTCGTATAAACTCATTTCGCTTTTACAATATACATTTTATATTTTTCATCGTATATATGCTGACGAGAGTTCACAAAAATATGATAGCAATTTTATATAGTCGCAACTACGTAATAGCAATCACAGACTGTCGATACCCTTGTAACGTTCATTATCGTTTTTTATCAACAAATTCGAAACACCACTTTTTTCATTATAATGTACACCCTGCCAATCATAAGCAATTGATTTGTGCATACATCACGTCGAAATATGAGTCATTGCAAATTCAGTCAATAAGATTATCCTTTGAACTAAAAAAAAAGAGATAAATTTAGCTACGCCAAAAAATAATTTGGCTTACAGTTGCAGTTTTATGAAAGTAAACATGTAACGCATATAGTTAAAATAGTATTTTTTAAAGCTTTATATATACACCAATGATTTAATATAATATAATCGAAAAGATGGAAATGCGCCACAAATACGCAATGCACGTTATTATTAGTATAAATAAAGATTGATTTGTAACTAAAGAATTGTTTATGTTACCAAAGGATTCTAGATCGTTTTTTTATATGAAAAGAAGTTATCGACTAACACTAATTTTCGAGAAATAAAAAGGTATCTTTCCTAAAGATATCCCCTCCCCCCTTTATTTCTCGAAATTAACTATTGCATTTTATTAATACTGATAATTACTAAAAACATAATCTATTTAGATTAAAGAAGTAAAAATTTGTAATTCATATATTTGTAACTGTTTTTATTATATACAAAATCAATTAAAAACGAATTTTGCAAATAATATTTTTACGAAAATAAAATTTTTACAACTTTCTTTTACAAATTGCGTAATTTAAATATTATTGTAATATTATGTCGTTTTATTTATTTATAGTTTTTTCCAGTTTTCATTTATATTTTTTCCTTAATTTTTTTCATAACGTGATTTTAAATATAAAAATCAGTGTGCAGCGTAAACTGGCACACCTGTTTGTAAGGTAGACTATATAAGCTAACTTAATCTTTACAGTGCGTTATAGTGTTAAATAAAAATCCCTATCAGGAAATTGTATACCATATTTATAGGAAAATCCTCAAAAAAGAAACTGCACGTTACATGTTTGCATTTTGCAGAACAGTACAAAGTAAAGCAACAAAAAGCAACAAAAAATATTTTATATCGAAAAGAAAAGAAAATTTCACATACACTCTCATATGCATTTGTAGATATTTTGTACCGATGACTCTTGTAAAAGAAAGAATATAAAAATATGGCATTATTAATTACTGATTGTGAGTTAGTTTTGGAGCCTACTTTATCAGATGTTTATTTTTGTTTATCTTAAAAAGTTAATTATTGCAAAATTACGAATATTATAAAAATTACTATATTGTTTATATTAGAAGACACTTTCTAGTTTATATTTGTAAACTTCTAAACTTTTTAGCTTTTATTTAAAAAATATTGTCTAAAAACAAGTGACATATCGATATCAATAACTTTCCTTTATTATGCACAAAAATCTGAGTAATGCATAAAATATGCGGCACTTCAGAGTTAAGATTGTAGAAATGCGACATTATTGAGTCGGGAGTCGTCTCAACGAAGAAATGTTACATGTGGCAAAGAGAATAGAATGGATCTTAGCATAAAGTATATTGACGCCATTCTTCGTTTCATCGTAAAAAGGGTTTCGAGAAGGATCATGCTACGCGAAATGCGATTTTTCTCGCGTGCTTCTCCTATCCATTTTTTCCTTTACTCAGTGCGCAACACGGAAGATCGGAAAAGTGGAATGAGAGAGAA
>NW_012130088.1:376982-379114 GCF_000143395.1 Atta cephalotes
GAGAGAGAGAGAGGAGAGAGAGACTTCGCGCGAAGGAAAGGAGCGAAAGATATCCTTGATCCGTGGCTTTTAACTTTCCGGAAATCACTTTCCTCCATTATTTCCCGTGGCTCCTGCTTCCCAGACGTTGCTGGTAACTTGCTCTAGACATAAAACTATATAGGTATACCGTATGGTGTTTGCCCCTATACGTACGCAAAGTTAGCCGTATATTTATACGACGTTTGTGTATAATACAAAGTCACATATAATGTGACACGTGCAAGACGCGCCCGTATACTGGCAAGTAACTGACGAGACACTCCTCGCAGATTTCGCGGCATCTTCTAAATTTTGTATGAATTTTCAATACGGATTCAAGCAACGGTACTAAAGAGAATAAAATTAAACGCAAGTTCAATTTTGTTCTAAAATATCCGAAAATTTTTGCAAATTTTTCCGCAATGCACATGCATTTATATTCGTAACGCCAACTTTTTTTTTGCAATTTTTTATAATTTTGTAATTTTGATTTGACATTTATGTTTTATATGCTATGTCTTCGATTTTTCATAACTAATTATAGTTATTATAATTAGTTATATTCTAATGTTATAATAGTATTTATCTATACTTTTTAATTTATCTCAATAAAATTTTAATTAGTCATATAGTTTTATTGTTAAACTTTACAAAGATGATGCAAATATCTTGATTTAAAATTTAATGTTAATATAAGCTACATCGCAAAAAGATTTTGTCAAAGTTGTAAATGAAATAGACAATATGTTCATTTAGTTCGCTATCCTCAAGGCGATTCCTCGAACTCAATCTCATCCTGGCGTTTGATAAAGCCAACGAAGTATGTGCGACTCCTGATCCGTTTCTCTTTTGACCTAAACAAGCTACTCAGCTCCCGGTTCTTTGATCTGACAAGTTGAGCGAGATTCATTGAACAGTATCAGGATACTGTTCGATACTCTTACTCATAGGTATGCCATGTACACATCAAAGGTCGCGTACTAGGTTCATCAGAATTCTCTCGTAGAACGGTTCACTTATTTTCTGGCACGACACTCTTCTCGAAAGTTCAGCCACTGTCGAAATTCTGCTTGCCGTTGCAGCGAAGAAATCAATTCGATCAAAGCACCGCAGAACTTTTTACTCTATCTATACGTGTACATTGGACATGTGAAAAATGTTTCCTCGATCACGTCGGTGGGTCAATCACTGATCGTATGTAACTTTACTGTTTGTATATTATTATTATTGTGTGTGTGTGTGTGTGTGTGTGTGTGTGTGTGTGTGTGTGTGTGTGTGTGTTATATATGCACAGAAGAGAGAGTAGGAGAAAAACTGCCAGTTACGAGAAAATGTGAATAAAGCCAATAATTATATATATATTTATCAATTAATAGAAGTTTTTATTTTATTAAAAGATATTCCAATTATTTAGCCTTAAATTACAGTAATTAATATTCATATATTATTAATATAAATTTGTTATATGGTATTATTGATATAAACTATAATTTTAGACAAAACTCTTGTCAATTATCCTCCACCATGCAAAACAATGTTAAATCGGATTCGTTTTTTATTTAAAATTACATATAGTTTATATTAATAATGTAACTGTTAATTATTGTAGTTTAAAAACAAATATTTGAATAAAGACTTCTATATGATAAATAATCGTTGGCTTTATTTATCTTTTTCTTTAGTATATTTGCAATTTCCCCATTCTTTTCTGAGATTGGAATAATCGAAAATATGTAATAGTATTTATTTTAAATGTATGCGTTTTATAGTGCGACATTAAGTATATCTTGAACTATAATTGGATGCAAGAAATAAAAAATTATCACTACTCTACTGCAATAGTGTCTTTCGTATTTATTCTATTGTATATACACAATTTTTCCATTTTCACCGATATTCGTATTAATTAAAATTTCAGGAATGAATAGAAAAAAAATCTCAAGCCAGAATATAATGGTATCATATAATTGAACAGACATGTAATTTATGAAGGCGAATTTTATGATTCTTGCTATACCATTGTCTCAAACTTCCAAAGAAACTCTTCCAAAGAAAGATAAGAAAGAGCTTTTACAATATAGAGAGAAAGAACTTTTACAATATAAACATCG
>NW_012130088.1:380734-387765 GCF_000143395.1 Atta cephalotes
TATATATATATATATATATATATATATATATATATATATATATTTCTATCGAAAATCAACTTATCGTCATAAACTTTTTCAGATATTATAAACTATAATGATATCTTTCATGCATATTAGTTTTGTAACGTGTAACAAAATAAAGGATTACAAATATATGACTAACACTACATAAATGATTTTAAATTCACTCAAATTTGCGAATCTTGAACTTGATGAATAAAGCAGAGCAGAAATAAGACGAAGAATTGCATTCCCTTGTACAATTTTAAAGTTATTTTAATCTCTAATTGTAAGAATCATATGTATAAGAAGTCCAGTGTCTCTTTAAATAGAATTTGTCATCGTGTTGCATGATTAAGCGCAATACCAGTCGTAATCATCGATTCCCCAAGATATATTTTCTTTTATAACGGAATTGCATGCAAAAATTTACAATTACGCCGAATTTCGACTGAATGTAAATGGCGCGGAATGAAAAATGTATGCACGTGGCAGACGCGTGTACACGATGCGTAATAAATTTGTTCACTATTCCCGCCTTACGGTCCAGCGCCTGCTGACCACGAGACCGACCGCAAAACGGAATCAAATATGATGCGCAAGCGGCATTATCGAAACACAATACGCAATTCAACCGGGACGAAGGGCCGCCAATTTGTACCAAAATCCACGCGCACGGTATCGCGTCCAATCACGGTGAACCGTGTTGCGAATTTGCTGTTGTATGAAATTATATCGGTAGCTATAAAAATTAATATTCACATCCGAATATCCTGCTTTGTATTTATTGTTTCCCCTTGCAATTGTTGTGTTTGGAATAAAAATCGTTATTTTTATTGAATAAAAACCATCGCGTTAAACAATCATGCATTATTTCTTACAGCTAGATACGTGAGAGAATTATCGTTAAAAAAACAATTAATATTTAAAATTCTTTCAATATTGAAATAATTGGCTCAGCATGCAAATATCTTTTTCAAATATAAAATAGATACGATATTAATCGGTGAAATTGACAATGAATAATATTTTCATTTGAATATATTTAATATATTTATTTCAAATTCTTTCTGATGCTGAATGCAGCGTTAAAACAGCGTATTTGCGATTTCTAACACTTGAGTCGGGTAACGAGAAAATGATTTGTTAGCAATGTCGCAGAAGGCGAGAAGAAAGCTTGATTTTGTCGTTTTATTTTCTCTTGGCAAGAACGATAATAATGTACATGGGAGACATATGCACGGACAGATTCTTTCAGCTTTTCGTAGCGAGCGGATCTAGTTTATGGTGGCATTTAACAGTCAAGCCTGCATAAACGCACGGTCTCAGGTGGACTTTCGTAAGAATGGCCAATGAATTCCTCTGAGAAAATTGCACGAGGTGCGCGTAAAGTCTCGCGGACACCTTCTTCATCGCGTGGCAGCGTAAAAATCGATTCTCGGCCTGGAAGTAACATCGGATTTGTGAAAATGTTACTAGGAGCCACGAAGGGTCGGTAAGGATCTGCAATAAATTTCGTTTCTATTTCTAAAAACTCCGTTGAGCATATATAAATATTTTTTCGAATCCAGAAAAAATGATTGATGTTATCTTATAAAATATTTTATAAAATATCTTATAAAATATCTTATAAAATATTTCTATCCCTCGATATTTCCTCGATATTTATATGGAATAGACTAGAAGTTAATTTTTATCTCTTCAATTATAAATTCCCTATGTGTATGCGTAAACCTTTGATTTAATCCTTCGGAAATGACGATTAGTCTATTAGATCCTCAATTAAGATAAATCTCTTTTAGTAGTTCATAAAATTGGAAAATGTATTTGCAAATATCATATAGTATCAAAGTATATAGTATTAAGCATCAAAATCCACTGTGACCAAAAATAGAATTATTTCGTTTAATTGATTTATTTTTATCAATCTAATTTCTTTTATCTCTAATAATTATAGATCTCTTTGTCAAAAATATCAAATTTTCAAATATGAAATAGATACGATGTCAATTTATAAACGTCAATTTTCTTTATATGTATAAATCTGCAAATTTGAATTATTCTCTTAAACTATACTCAGTATTCATTTTATATTGTACGTGTTATGTCACTTTGATTTTTCAAAATTAATTAGTACTTTTTAATTAACATAAATTAACTTGGCTTTACAAACTTAGTGTTAGTAATTGTGTTACAGATTTTGGCATAGAGAATTAATTATACAAAAATAATCTGTCTTCTTGGCGAAAATGAAATACAAAGATATTGATTATATCTTTATTCAGTGATATATTGTTTCGCCAATTTAATTATATTTAATTATATATTATAAATAATTATACAGCTGAATACTTAACAATAGATCAATTGACAATCTATGAATATTCAATTTCATTTTTATCAAAATAAACATAATTCTCTGACGACGCATTCGTTCAATATCTGCTCTTGATTCTTATACAAAAAAATAATTTAAAAATAATTTACAGAATGGTATAAAATAATTTACAGAAAGGAGTAAAGCGATTTCGATAAGCACGATTGGGAGTAGCCGATGGCGTCGCTCTGAAAATCGAAGAATCGCGATTCTAGAACATCCTGTGCCATTCTAAGGGATTATCCGGTAGATTGGACTGGCTATCAGTTGCGATAGAATTTTATCCCGTGGCGAGACAAAATTCGAACTTACGAAGAGCGAAAATGTCCCGTGGTATTTAAGCGCTTCACTGCATCTCGCGAAATCGGAGAAGACCTCGTGACACTCTCTTCCTTCTCACACTACTTCTAGAACTGCGACATCGATTATCGACTACCGATAGATATTAGTGGAAAAATACAATTCATTGGAAAATCTACGGATTTTTATCGGTAGTATCTGTGACATATCGAAGTAATCTCGATATGTACATACAATAATAACATAATATTTAGCTAAATTAAGATAATTTTGGAATTACTCAAATGCAATAAAGGTTTCTATTCTGTTATCTCATCCTATACAGTTTACAATTTCAAATATAAATTTGTTTTTCTTCTTCGTCTTCTATTTTACAAATTGCAGCAATTTAATTTAATCTTAATCAGTATTCATTTCGAGATTTCCTTAACTGATATTCGCGGATATATACTTTACATTAATATAACTTTGTTTGACATAATTAAATGATTTCTTTTTCATTTTGAAAGTACAAGTCTGAGAAATAAGCTTATGTATCTTAAAATATTATAATTATAATTAAGATTGTGAGAAACATTTGTTATAAACAATTTTTCACAATATAGTTGAAAAAAAATGGATTAATGGATTAATTGAATCCGCGAATATCGATTGGATTAGATTTAATATTTAATCTTTGGTGATTAAAATTATAATTCAACAACTGAATATCCTTATCTTCTAGGTTCTTATTTCCTCTCTGGTCATTATTATCCATATAAATCTCATCACTTGAAGTAATTATACGTTTCTTTTTACGCACTAATAATATTGATGTATTTTTACTTGCGATGTTTTATTTATGATGTTATTTATTATGACACCAACAAATCACATTTTGCTACCGTGAGGATTTTGCGAACGAATTATTGCGCCGGAATTAGAAATATTACATAAAGCATAACTCGCGGACGTAAAACAGCGCGCGGGTTACGGCGGTATTCGTGTTACAAAATATTTCAACTCTCCGGAATTTGTTCTATCGAGGTACTCGAGCTAAGCTACTAAACAAAAGAATAAAGCGTTGATATGATTGATGATGCATCTCGTCAGGGAATCAGCAGCTGCGGCTTGCGAGGCTTCGCTGAGTAATTCATCGTGTACACGTTTACCTGCTCGACGAGAGAACACGAAGTAAACGAGAGCGAAAAAAGAAAGCAAAAGAGAAGAGAAACGAGAGAGAGATGAGCGTCGATGGGAAAACACAAGAATGCTAATTGTTCGCTTGACCAATGTCTTTTTTCTCTTTTATTTACAAAAAAAAAAGAGAAAAATACTGTTTGCGCAAAACGCCAAAGAGCAGCAGTAAACGCGCGTCCCGAGCAGATCAACGTAAAAAAAATTACATCATCGCGCGTAGCAAAGTTGCTACCTCAATGTGGTCACCGCATTCATGTTTCACACACCAGTCAATTCAATCAACGTGCAATCAACGTTCACCTTCTGAATGCCCCACTTATTTGTTCACATTAATTAGTTAAATTGATAAAGTTGAAACAATGGTTAGTTGTAAAACAAAAATATGCTAATTAATTTAGTCTCAGCGAAAAAAGAATAACATTAACTTTATTTAAAACTGAAACACGTAAATAAACTAATGGACAGTTAAAAAAAATATGTTTGTGATAGTAACATGGATATTTATTAACATAAGAATGAATTAACATAAGAATGAATAATAAGCGTGTATAGATTCATTAAATATAGAATTTAATAAAACAATATTTATAACAAATGTTAACTTTTAAAATCGATTTCCATGTATAGATACATGGAAAAGGTTTTGTTGAAATATCTATAAATTTAACTAGATCTGAAAATAATTTTGTTGGACTAAATAATTATGTGTTTAAATTGATTGCTAAAATGTTAAAATTTTTGGCAACGTTGCTCGCCATACTTGAGATTTTTACGTAATTACCTTGTTCAACAAAATAATTTTCAGATTGTAACTAAATAAATCATAGCTAAATTTTTAAGTAAAAAGTAAAACCGTACACATTATGCAAGTAGTATTACACTTAGTATTCCGTTAACAAAGAATATACTGGCACACGAAATGATTACAGATTGATGCTCGGAACTAACAATTTATTGATGATTGGCTTCAAGAGCATAAGGTTCCGACCTTCCATTATTATGCCTTTCAAAAATTTACAGTGTCAAAGTTCGACATGTTTCAGTCATTGTAATAGTCAGCTGTTCTGTTGTCATGCTGAAATGTAAATATGTAAAAACAAATAAGTCTTATTGATTTTCGCTTTTCTTCTTGTCTTATGTGTTTATAAAAGATATTAAGTGGCTCTTAGATGTTCAATTATTATTGTGTATAATTATTTAATACAATATTATTGACGCCTTCTTTAAAAAGTCCTTCAAAACTTCAATCTAGAAACGCAATATAATATTTTAAACAATTAATAATTATAAAAAAATTGTCCAATAATATTGATTAACAGCTACTGTCTAATAGCTACTTTATATATTACTGGTACTTTTAAGAAAAAACAAAAATTGATCTCTTTGTCCTAATAATAAATTACGAAAGTTAAGCTATGAATATAATTAATGGCGATGCTTTCAAAAGCTCGAAAGACGTTAAAATTTCTGAAAATATAAAATTTTATATTTTATATACAATTTTATATATGATATAAAAGTCATAACGTATCATAAAAAGTATATTAGCTTTCTTTCATTTTACCTTTATTTCTCTTAACTAATTTATTACTTGATCATAAAATAGATCAACAGTTTTCAGTAATAAAACAGTTAAACATCACTTGATATTTTCAAGAATTCGTTCGCAATTCACTTAGTTCCCTTTACACTGACTAATTAACAAACAATCGCTCGCGGTTTATCAATCTGTCTATCTGGTAATTCTAAGGTGTCGTAGTCACCATTTCCGTTATGTCCTGAAATCCCTTCAGGCAAAATGTACTTTTTGCTCGTCGGACGGCTGGAGACAGCAACGAGACTTCTCTCGCAGAATCATTAATTCCGATGACGGTGGATTGGCGGAACGTAGAACGTGTCCTGACCGAGCTGTCGGCCATCCGAAAGGAAGAAGCAGGATAGAGAAGGATTCGCTTCTCGTGATGGAAGGGGACGAGGCTGTCATTGATAGTTGTGATTAATGTGCGATGCGTCGCCAAGATAACTTGATTATGCGGGTGGACGGAGACCCTCCCAGGTTCCATATCTCATGCTCTTTCGCCTTCTCTTCTCACTACTCCGATGAACATTTTAATCTCTTTATCGCGAGCCTTCGTGCTCCTCGATTCAAATATAACCGCCGTCCGTTTCCTAAACTTAGTCAAGCAAGGCAAAAATGCCAGCGTTTTCAAAGAATATTTGCATAAATCTTTCTTCCATATTATCGACTTTGGTAGAGATATTTAAAGAAAAATGTCTCACAGGTTGAATATTGGAAAATAAATACGAGAATCAATCTTTTTTAGACACGATGAGAACGATTTTGCTGAAATATTTAAAAGTTTAACTAAATACAAATCCGAAAATAATTTTATTGGATCATCAAAATAATTAAAATTAATGTAGGACGCTCAAATATAATGAACAATACAACAAAAGTTTTGACATTCAATCAATTTGGATGTTTATTGTTAATGATCGTCATGTATTGATAGTGATCGTCATTTTGATAATCAAACAAAATTATTTTTAGATCTGTATATATATATATATATAAATAGAAATTTTTAGATCTTTAGCAAAACCGTTCTTTCCGTATGATAAACAAGGCAGATCCCAAACATCTAAAAATATTGTTTGTCTCACAACGTAAAGATTATTCATGAGAAATGTATATACAATGTGTTAAAATATAGATATGTATATAATCAAATTTATTTATTACGAATTTATTTATTATGAACAATCTGTATTTTTGAAAAACTTTGAAATGTGGCAACTTAATCAATCATATTTGAATAAAAATATTCTTCATTAATACAATCCTTTACATAATTTTTTAGTTTTTAAATTCCAAGTGTATTATATAAATTATAAATAAGTGCGAATTTACGGCTAATCTGATACTCGGTGTCTGAAAGCTTGAAGTTAACTTCAACGAACTTTAATGAGAGATCGATAACAATAGCGCTTTTCGACGGTAGGTAATTCACGTGCCACTGATGGAATCCGATAAGTGTAAACTATCTGAAAGCATCGAAGGCCGATTCGCAGTCCACGCAACTTGGCAGGATTCAGCTGAACAATCTGTATGAACAATTTCAAGTTCTTCATCAATTCCGAGAAATAAATTACAGTCGTCTCTCTCTCTCTC
>NW_012130088.1:389182-394321 GCF_000143395.1 Atta cephalotes
GTACGACTAACTACGTTATGTAGTAATAACTTTAACTTACTTACGTTACTTACTACTACTACGTACGTAAATAAATTAACTACGTCGTCTCTCTCTCTCTCTCTCTCTCTCTCTCTCTCTCTCTTTCTCTCTCTCTCTTTTTCTCTCTCTCTCTCTCGAATAGCGACTTCTACAATTCATAATCAAATAGCTGTTAAACTACAGATTAATTCGGATTATAGCGGGCATCCATTATCATCAGACCCGTATTCTGGCCAAGTCGTAAACCTCTGATCAGACCATCACCTGACAATGACGCTGTTCTACTTCTTGAAGCGAATCGGCGATGTCAACGTCCTACGCGGCTCTTTGACAATCCTTCGTCTTCATGCAGTGTAATAATGAATATCTACGTTTGCGCAGCTGCCACAGCAGATAGACGGGTGTTTAACTTGCAAGTTGCTGTGTAGTATTGTCCGTTGTAATTGAAGAGACGAGTGAATGAAGGCTTTCGATCATTTCCATTACATGTGGTGGCATTGGAGAGTCTCAAGCATTATATCGACAGAATTAATGTAGAGGTTCGAGCGTTCTGGCCGAAGATCAATACGGAACCGAGAAGGTACTCAGAGCGCAATTAATTTACGCGTGAAGGCTTTATACTTAAGGTGAGATTAACGTTTGCACCTATTACATACTTAGTGCCTATTATAGTAATGTATCTATTCAGTAGATTTATTGACAGACGACACGCAAAAAAATATTTTGCTGCTCCAGCTAGCAATTATCGCTGTTTTTTTATCTGGTAGAAAATTATGTATATCATATACGTAGAACAACACAATATTCTAATAATATATACAAGAAAATTTATGTCTCGTAATCAAATATGAATCACTGCTAAATATGAATTACAGTCACAATCATCTAATTGAAAGTTACAGAGAGATTTCTTGATAAATTTAACAAAAAATTCAGATATAAATTTTGTCTTTATCATCTGTATTGTTAGATATAAAATATATTCAATATCGCAGTGCTTGCTGATCATTTATCCATTTTAACTAATTTTTTGTATCTAGATAATTTTTCGATATAACTGCAAGATTTTTTTTCAGAGGAATTTTAGATGAAAAACGTAATGTGTGTGTATTCGAAAAAAAGGTGAACCATCAGCCCGGACTTAGAATTGATCTTTGTTGTCGCTTGTGTAAATTGTTGAGTCACTTCGACGTACAGACGTTATACAGACTAATAGCCGTGAACTTCCGAATCGGCGGATGTAACGGGAAGTTTCGACCGGCGCGGCTGTTTCCGGATTATATACGAAATGTCGTCCGTCGACCAAAGTTGACCGAAGAATTTGAGTTTTGTACTGGCTGTGTTAAACCGGAATTCAAAGTTTCCGCCGTGTCTCTTATTTGATCTGCTTTGCTCGCAAACGTTGCAAGAGACGGAACTGTTGCTTTAAAAGAACCGACAGTACATTGTACTTATCATAGATACTTTCTCGTTCCTTGTGACAAAGAAAAAATCTTCAGAAAGTATGTATAATTTTACGAATAATATAAAATATGTTTTAAATATAGTCTGAAATATAAATAAAGAAGTGTAAAAAAAAATTAATTTCTATTTGAAACATATAACTGATTTAGTAAGAATAAATTTAAATAACTTAAGGAGAAAGAATAAATATATTTAATTGATTTAATAAGAATAAATTAATCCTTCTTATTAACGAGAGATAAAAATCTTGAATTCTCTTTCTTCTGATAATTTTAATTCATGATTTAATCGAATTAGTTATTTAATTTTGAAATATCGATAGGTTTCAACCTCAAAAAAATATTAATTCAATAAGTTGTAATAATTTAATAAGTTCAACAATATTAAATTAGGAAATGTATGAACAGATTAATTAAAATAAACACGCGAGACACATTAGCATGTTTAATAGATGTTATAAAGAATAAGACCCTACGCATGGAAGAAATATTAGGAGCAAGAATAAATATTATGTTTAATATTATTATCATTATTATTTATTATTTATTATTATTTTTGTATTATATTTAATTTCTATTCTTAATTTTTTTATGTTTTTAATATTTAATATATACATACACGGAGAGAACTTTTTTTAGAGTTTACCCTGAAAATATGATAGTCGTGGGACAACATAATTATTTCTCAGAATTTTAATATAAATTTCTCTCATTCATTAATAAAACTATAATAAAGTATAAAATAAGTTTGATTAATTTTACCGAAATGCATACATGGTAAAAATCTTTAAAATATTGTATTGTACTACAACTACTATATTTTCAAGGTAAATTTTAAAATTCTCTCCGTGGTCATAAAATAAGATATAAAATAAATATATCATTTTGTATCACCGTTATGTTTCACCTCTATTCCTAATTTTCTTATTTCTCTAATATTTATAATATTTATTTTTGTCCCTAATATTTTTTTTCCATTGTGCGCACATGTTTAACATGAAAGCGTAACAAACTACGATCGATTCGTATTATGTACAATGTGCCACAGCACTATTACGCGATAATTACATATCTTACACAATAATTAGCACTTCACGTGCTGCGTCGTCTAGACTGATAAGTAAATAATTGCTGAATCCGTTTAAGATTTAAAGTCTCGCCAGATCGACATAATGATTATATCATACAATATAACATTGAGATTGTTTAATAAAACAATTTAATCGTTCCATGAAGAAACACAATTTCCAATAAATTTCTCCTATCGTGTGATGTCGAATGTTTCGAAAACAGCTGATGAAAGTATCTCTTTAAGAAGTGCAAAAATAAATGTTTCTGCAAGCTATGAGGTAATTTAATTCGCGCCAATTGTTATCCTGGGGATTCAATCTCCTGTGTAGTTGTATGTAATTATTTGCACCCGCCGAGACGGCGACAGTTTTATATAGAACGCTCGTGTCTCGCACACTTACAGAAAACGAAATAGTAGATGAATCTAAAGATGGATCTGATAGAGGTGTGATATATTAGGAGCAAAAAGAGCTCTCGGAAGGCAAAAGCGAAAAGATAATTAGAATGCGCTCGTGGCGAAACGTCGGAAACCATATTCCTAGCAATACTCGTTAAAACAACCACTACGTGCTGATAGCGATTGTTAAGGGAACTTTTGATTATACGATTCAATTACTTCGCGTGTTTTAATTGTATTCGTCTATCCGCGAGTCAAGCTATCTCCGCTTGAAGTCGACGATACTGAAGGATGTAACTACTGTCAAAACGCATAGAAAATAAATCAAATCAGGCGCTGCCAATCATATTGAGATTTGTTACGATCGATTCGGAAATGACAATAAAAGGCAATAATTATTTACGTTAAAACGCTATTGATACTAAATGATATTATTATTATTATTGATAATAATATTATCAATATAAATAATAATATTATTATTGATACATAAATTTTACATATGTAAGAAAATAGATCACTCTTAATGTAATACAAAATTTTCGTATAATTCACTTCTAATAACAAAATATTTATAATTATTAATCTAGATTTTTCTAAACACAAATAATTATTAATTTAATATAACAACAAATATAATTAATAATTATCAACTTAAAAGAAAGAAAAAATAAGCGACTATCTTAAAATCTTAAAATAATATAAAATATACAGTCCAATGTGTTTCTTCATAACACTTAAATAAAATACACATATAATAATATAAATCTAAAAATTGAAATCACTTATTACGCTTCTTGTTTCAATACTGATTATCAGAGGATCTAAACTGATATATAACAGATTGAATTTTTAAAAGCTTTTTTTTGCTTGTGCTAGCTCTTAGTGTGACATTGGACCTCTTGATGAAGGCACAGCTTAACGCCTCTCTTATTTGTATGTAAAATTTACATATTAATGTGTTCTAGAGTTAAGCGCGAACTAAGTATTTGTTGACAGTGACTATGTCGATGACTCCTTTGTCTTCCCTTGTAACAGACTCCAATCCCAAAAGTAGGCCACTTAATTAAACAATTTGCCACGGGGGGAGTATTCGCTTTATGAGAAAAACATGAACAGTCAGTCGGCTTTTGTCATTTCATTTTAATTCGTTGAGAACACGTCACTTGTTCTACTGATGATTGTAGGTCTTTTATTTTCCTTTTTTGTTGTTTTGCTTCATTGTTTTGTTTTATTTTATCTTTCTCCCTTTTCCTCTTCTTTCTCTTTCTTTCTTTCTCTCTACCCTCTTCTTACCAGCTGGAATAGCTTTGAGCAATAGTCCCATAATGAGAACAATTTATTATATTAAAGGTCACCGGAACAAGAACGAGTTTTCATTCTTTCAGTATGTTCTTTTCTTCGGTGAATTTAAAGAGAAGAAGGAGAAGTTGTTCATAATGGAGAGAAATTAAATCGTCTTCTCAAATATGAAAAGTGAAACCGCCTCGTTTGATACCTCATTTGGATTGGAATAGCAAGTTATCGTTTCATAAATCGGTGAATCGAGATGAGATCCGGCTGAGCTGCGGGTGCTAGCGATCTGCCTGATGCTCGATGGGACGGTAAACTCGATGAGCACAGACCTGCGGCGAATCAGTCAAATCGGAAAGTAATTATAGATTTTAATTGAGATTATTAAGCGCGATACAGTGTGCGCGCTATCCGCGAGCGAAACCTATAATTCAACACACGGCTGACTTGCGGTGGTTCATATTCCGGTAATATCACAGTGATTGCATCTTCTATTTAGATAAATGCAATATCGAAACATATATCAGATGTAATAAATATTTTTTTGTGAGTGCCTAAAGGTTTGTCTAATCCATAATTTCTAATACTTCATTATTAATGTTTAATATTTAAGTTAATGTTTGACTTTTAAAAATTTCTAATTAATTATTTAAAAATGCATTCATAATTTATTATGTAAGAGTTATGTAATAACAATAATAATTTAACCTTTAGAGAGAACGAGAGTCTTTTTAAATCCTATATATATATTATAGCTTTTCCATATAGATTATAGCTTTTCCTTAAGTAAGATTTTTTATAATTCATTATTTCATTGTATTCATTATTTCAAAATATAACAGTTTCACCATATATATATATATATATATATATATATATATATATATATATAGT
>NW_012130088.1:396016-410798 GCF_000143395.1 Atta cephalotes
GAGGAGGGGAGGAGAGAGAGAGAGAGAAGGGGGAGGAGGAATCGTTAATCAAAATATAAATAATAAATATTTACATTTATTAATGTTGATTTTGAGAAATTTGAAAATTTGTAATTAAATATTGACATTTATATATAAATAACATTATATGGTTTAATATTATGTTATTTAAATTAAATTTAATATTGCGAATTAATATACGTTTAGCAAATTTTTTTTAGCAAATTTTGGCTTTTGTTATTTTAAATGAAATACTAATAAAAGTTAATAGACTATACAGATTTAGTGACTTATCATTAACCAAATTAAAAATAAAATAAACATTCTATAATAAACGATAACAAAAACAGCAATTTAAGTTTTTATCATTATTTAGCAATTAAGTACGTCTAAAACACATTTAATATTTCACAATTACTTCTCTAAATATAATTGATAACAACATTTTATGACACATTCAGTTATAAAATTTATATAAAGTTAACCAAAGAAAATAATAAATTACCAACAAGAAGAAAATATAAGGCTCTATTGGAGCCTTATTCAACATAGTTATATTCAGCAACTGTCTCTTAACCACTGTATGCAGATGATCTAATTAGTTAGATCAACATGTAAATCTCAAGGATAAACGGAACCATCTCGTGGATGGCGCCCTGCGGCAGAGGTAGTTAATAAAACGGTCTTGCGACTCCCGAAATCCCATGCGGCGTAACGATCGTCTGTTTTGCGTCCGTGGGATTTCGTTGGCGAACGACCAAAAATCATGTTATTCCCGCTACTCGTTTCATTAACCCCGTAGTGGAAGATACTTGGAGTCAGCTACTTTGTCGTTTTATTTTTTTTGAGATACATGGTGATTAATTAAGAAAACATGGTAATTAATATTAAAACCATCTACAGGGTTATCCGTTTCAAAAGTTTCTTATCCCGTCTACCTGCCTCCTTATAACTTACCCCTTCTAGCCGAGTTATTTTATTCGCGCTCCTTATTTCATTAAGTTCTTAGTGGCATCCGAGCGGGAAAACTTAATAACCAGACAGCGTCGGCGTTCGAACTTCGAGTTGATGCAATTAATATCTAGTCGCTCCCGGTAAGTGATATACTTTCAAATTTAATCCCTCTCTTGTTACATTAAAACGTGTAATTGAATTAGTAACCCCGAAAGAAATTCTGTAAAGAATGACATAGACGGTATTGCTATAAATAGAAGACGGTAAACAAGACGTGTAATTTGAGATGTATCGATATTTTTTAAAATATTATCAATAAGGCTTTTAGCTTTAAACAGATATTATAAGTGCAGATAAATAATGTTATTGTACATAATAAAAAAATGGTAATGGATATAAAATACCTTCAAAAATTTAAAGAATGCTCTAATTTCATTCAAATTACAGATACGAAAAGAATGATTTTGCTAAAATATCTAAAAATTTAGATATGAGTTGAAAATAATTTTTGTTGAATCAATAATTAATGGAATCTCACAAGTATGATGAGTAATGTTGCAAAAAGTTTTGACATTCCAGCAATTAGTTTGAGCGTCCTCCTACATAATTATTTTAATAATCCAATAAAACTATTTCGAATTCTGTATCTAACTAAATTTTTAGAAACTTTAACAAACCGTCCTTTCCGTACAAGACTAAGAAATGAGTTCCCTACCATTTTAAATTGGTGATTAACCCTTCTCGTCATGATCGATTATTTCCCACCAATTCAACGTTGAAGTTCTGTAATTTCGCTGATGAGATTCGGAGATCGAATCGCCGTAGCAGAAAGGATCTGGGACAAAAAGGAGCTTCGATTGCTTTATTTCACTGGCGCCTGTCGAAGATCATTATTTTATCGGTGGCGGCACGGATATCTCTGATTCCATGAGATGGGGGAATTGTACGAGGATGGTCGAAACCGGCCGAATACCGAAGGAAGGGTTGGATTGCAGGTGTACGCTGCGGTATGTGGTCAGCATTACTCGCCCAGAGCACTGTCAGCACCTCCCCTAATCGCCGTTTTTGTCGCACCTACCATTTCTCTTCCGTCTTCTTACACAAGCTCTTCGCTACCTCGACGCGTTTCTCGCTTTAAACGTCGCTTGATGTTTATATTCGCAATGTTTATGCTCGCTATCAATCTCTCACCGCCCTGTATTTATTATCCCGTTGACCCACGCCCCAAACCTGTCGACTCATCCCTCGATCAACGTTTTCCGGATGATTCATTTGAAAAAAAAAAAAAAANAAAAAAATTAATAAGTCACCCAGCTGGCAAAAATATGCAGAACAATCCGGAAACACGTTTTTTTCTAAAGTGAGTACGAAGATAATTTTTAAGTAGATAAATTTAAAGATAGATAAAGTGATAGAAACGCTCAGAATATTCTAAAAAATTTTAATTTTATAGCTATTTTTTTATTAATAGGTATATTATATTATAGTTAAATTTATGTTAGTTTTTAGTTAATTTTTATGAGATAGAGAAAAATAATAAAATGTAAAAATGAATTCTCAAACTTCTGGACATATAGGTAATACTTTTATTTTCCATTTCCAAAACAAGATTTTAAAGAAAATTAGCTAAGATGCTGTGATCATTCTATCTACTTTAAAGTTTAATTTAAAGTAAAATTAATCGTCAATTCTGTATATGTTTCTCCGGTAAACGTATTGCAATCTGGCATTGGTCGTAAATTCCTTCTTCAACTAATAAATATTGTATTACGCAAACTAAACGAAAAGTGGCAGATATTAATTAAGAAAATTAAATGAGGATATAATATTAAATTAAGAGAGGCTATTATTTCTTGTTTTTAAAATGACAGGTTTATAGATGTCCAATAAATAAATACAAAATTAGAACTATGCAATTACAACGCGATTATGCAAATTATTTATTTATACTCACGCGAATCTTTCGAAATACGAAAAGGGAATATACGACGGAAGAATGAGTGTCTGGGGGACATAGCCAGCTGTGTCGATCTGCGTAATCCCAAGGGCCATCTTTCTCCCTCGCGAATGGGGAACGGAAGCTTACCTGCAACAGAGAGGATGACGAAATATTAATGACGCTCGTAAAGGTTACTGGCGGCATCGTGTCGTGCCACTTGACCTTATAAATCTTCCGTTCCTCGAGGAACACAACGAAAGTTAATGTTGACGCAACTTGCCACCGGTGAAATATGTATTTAAGTGAAACGTCGCGATGGCGTTGTTGTAATTTTGTCGATTATTACTACCGCAAGTGATATACGCATATATTTGATAATTTACCTTTTCAAGAACATGAAGATATATTTGATTGTAGAATTCTAAGTATTATACAATCAAAAACAAAGGTATGATGATTAAAATTATATTTTTATTATAATTATATTTTTATTATAAATTATATTTTTATTATATTTTTTTTAAATTATATTTTATTTTAATTATATTTTATATTTTTTTATTTTATATTTATATATAATATTATAATACTTTAACAATAAATCTAACGCAATAAATTTTGTTATATTAATCTTTTAAGAGAATAGGAACTTTTAATAACAAATTGAAAAATTTTTTTTCTAAGGATTTTTAGGATTTTCTTTGAATTCACTTCTCGCCTCGAAATTTTAAAATTTTATATAATTAGACAGATTTAGTAAAATTGAATTTTAGTTTTTTCATATCGTTGAGTTTGAATATAGTGAATTTCAAAAGGATAGTAATTTCCAATGAAGGAGAATCTAATGATACATGGCTCATAATCAGAGATTTGTAAATCAGTATTGTTTGTGTGTACTGAATTTCAAATAAAGTTGAAACTGGAAACTTCATTTTATTTCACAATTAAAAATTGCGTTATTTCACAATTAAAAATTGCGTTATTTCACAATTAAAAATTGCATTATTTCGCAATTAAAACTGAGTTTTATAATAATATTTCTTTTATTTCTTTTATTTCTTCTATTTCTTGAATTTCTTCTATTTCTGTCTAATATATTGAATTCATTTTTTTGTTTTTGTCCTTAGATTCAAATAAACCATTATTAAATTACTTTGATCATAGATCAAGTTTCACAAAAATCGAATGAGAACTTTACAAAATAAAAGAGAGATAACTTCAAATGGAGTCGTCAATCTACAAAGAGTTAAGATAATATTATTCTTATGGAATTCGCAAAAGAAAAAACATCACACGAATCCTCGTTTTCGATTCGCATCATGTTGCTCGACGTAATAATTGCAATAATTTCATAACAATTCTGAGATTGCGTCATTCGAATAAAGTACACTTCTCTGATAGTAGAAACAATTTATGAAGTGTAATACCAGTAGCAATTAAACAATTACGCAATTAAACAACAACTAACGACTTCGTTGTAACGTTGTTTCATCAACAAATTGTTATCCTCATTCGTCGGTATGTTGACATCAACCGATGATGTTGGTTTTGCGTGAAAAGTTTACTCTTTAGTAATTTTCCGCTTCGAATATCAAAGGTATTTGCAATGTGTAATTGGTACAGATAATTAACATGAAATGCAATAAATAACGAATGTGCGTTCCATCGATACTCTGGAAATCAAACCCAAATACTGCATCGTCAAGTAATTTCAATATTTATATCGTAAAAACAGAAAAAAAATATATATTATATATTTATATATATTATCGATAGCTAATATTACGATTAGTTATAAATTAGTGGTTAATATTTCACTCAATATTTCATTTTTAGAACACGTTTTCGCTGAACATCCAACTATATTACAACTATATTACATCCAACTATAAGACAAATTAACAAAACAAAAAAATAAAATAAATGAAAAATACGTAGGTATCTATTACAGTCGAGTAATTAATAAGAAATTGCTACATGAAAAGAATGATTTTGAAATATCTAAAAATTTAACTATAAATTTGAAAATGCTTTTGTTGAAGTATCGATAATGTAAAAAACTCAAACATGATAAACAATGTTGCAAGAAATTTTAATTTTAATCAGTTTGAGTGGCCTATATTATTATTTTAATAATCAAATAAAAATATTTTAGATCTGCCTTTAATTAAATTTTTAGATACTTTAACTTTTCTTTCCGTGTAATAATTGACGATGACATTTGGAAATGGCATTAAATACGTGGCATCATTAATGTGATATGTCTAAATTGCGCAACTGTGTCTTTTCAAGATTTCCGTCGGCACGATCAGAATAGGGGATCGGATATCCGAATGGCATTCAAGAATTAAAACGAGGGTCAGGAAAGCGATGCTAGCGAGAATTGCGATGCAAATCTTACGCGAACAGTCAGCCAACTTCGCGAAATTGAAGCGACCCTCCGGCGATCTCTCCACCGTATCGTCTATGAGAATTGCAAATTTGCGTTCGCGTGAGAACGGTAGAAGGAATTCGTTGGGCTCGTCGTCGACGGCTGCTGGATATTTTGAAAGATTCGGCTGAGGTCAACGTCTTGGAATAAAGTCTCCCGCGGAGTAAATATAATTTGTCAATCTCTTGGTCTTTGAGAAAGATATATGCAATTAGAAAAAGATACTTACCCAATGTATATAAAGAAATAAAATATTATCCTTAAGTAAAATTTTAATTTGAGCGTTAGTCATAAAATATTGTATTTGATCTTTAAAGTTAAAAAAAGTGAAGTAATGAACTTTGTCAATTTTCTTTCTTGTGAAAAAAGCGATTTAATTTCAGAGTTCGTCAAAAAATCTGCCATTAAATCCGAATCGCTTCGGTAGAGGCAAGACTTTCTGTAGATTCGCCAGCTAAGAGACGTACTATGTTACGGTGAGCAAACACGAAAGAGGGTCCGGCACTCGTACCAATACTTTCCGCCTCGTTATTAACGCAGCACGCCTTTAGTTTTTCAGTACAGTGAAAAGCCCTCTTCGGATTTCCA
Organism: Atta cephalotes; assembly: GCF_000143395.1. Taxonomy (NCBI): domain Eukaryota; kingdom Metazoa; phylum Arthropoda; class Insecta; order Hymenoptera; family Formicidae; genus Atta; species Atta cephalotes. The sequence continues at coordinate 401,929 of NW_012130088.1, forward strand.
CTCTCGTCGCCGTTTCGAGAATCAAGCGAGCACCGGGTGTTTTCGATTTTCGAAAGACACGGACAGTGATAGCGACTGGTGGTGGTGATAGTGGTGATGGTGGTGGCACTGCTGCGGGGGTTGCGGCTCGCGAGGTCATGGATCGGAGGGACATAGAACTAGAGGGGATGTAGCCGAGATCCACTTGAATCACCTCGGGTCTCTACTTCGCTGCCAGGCAGAATGCCAGTTGCGAAAGAACGAGAAAAGTCAGGAAAACGCAGAGAGTGGAAGTGCTGGAAAAACGTGTAGGAAGGGGATGAGAGGCGACTGATGAAGATAGCGACTTCATAATTTCAAGACTTTCTGCTTTATGATGTTAATAAAAATGTAAAATATGTAACATATATACAGGTAAAACATGTAACATATATTATATATCAAACGAAATTCAAGCTTTCATCTTAATATCGAATGGGAATATCCGGTACCATTTCTGTTGGTTACATCATAATCTAATAATTTTAATTATTACTGTCATTATTATTATGTAATTATATTAAACATTTTTATTCATTCATATTCATTATTTATTCATTAGTCTTAATTATTACTATTATTATGATTACATTACTATTATATTACTATTATTATTATAATTATTAATTAATGTTGGACTCTGTAACGAATATCCTTCTTGCATTTCCATCTGTTATGATTATATCTGATCATATGGTAGCTTTTTCTACTAAAATTGTTACAAAAGGAAAAGAAGCTTTTTTCTCGACAAGATTTTTGCGGTATTTTTGTGTTTTTTATTTCATTAAAGACCTAAGTTCTAAAAACAGTAGTAGTATCGATATCCATATCATTCTGACTTCTGTATCGAAATAATCTCGTATTTCCATCGAGATGCGAAATTGCATCGTACATCAAAGAGTCTGAGAGGGAGATTCATGTTCTCAGTAATCTGAGGATCAAGGCGGTCCCGAACGAAATTATACGAGCCCATAAATCTCCGCGCATAATGCGACGAAATAATAATGACAATGGAAACTTTCAACAATAAGGCGGCCGGAGGACAATCGTATTGAAAACAGTGGAGGCGGCCGCGCACAATGGACGGTCGTCTTACGTGGATACCGGGTGGATAATTATTGGCCGCGTTAACTGCGCACTCGTGGTCGATGATCGGCCACTTAGTACGGTCAATAATTCCGCCACGTTCTTGTTTAGTGCTTTATTTCGTGGTTGAACGCGTAGTGTCAAAGGGGACCACCATTTATGTGCTCGCGAAACTTTCAGTGGCGGTCTGCTTTTTAACGAGACGTTTGTAATGCTACCAAGGAGAAATATTGCGATTTTAATCAACTAGGCCAAGAATTATAACACTTAAAAGAACAGGAAGTTCTCGATCGCATAAATTGAACGAGCATCTTCAAGGGTTCATGTGGCATTTATGGTTTTCGATAAAAGCTTTCGACTGACAATGAGAATATCTTTAAATTCTATTCATATCATTCATGATCTCTCATGCAATTTTATCATATTACTAATATAATAACGTTACTATATATGTGGATAATTTTAGTATGTCTTCTATAATGCAATTTATTTATTATCTTGAAAATTTTCTATTTATATAGTAACTTTTGTAAATATTTTGAAGCTTTAAAGAATGGGATATTCAAATTATCATTTTGAGATATTTTTATCATTTATTTATTATCACAATGTAGAATATCAAGAAACCAAGATAAAAGTTAAAATGAGCAAAAATTTAAAAATCCTAAAAATTTTCTATTTATGTAGTAATCCCTCTATCAATCTATCTATTTTAAAATATACTTTAAATGAGATATTAAATCATCGTTTCATTCATTTTTACAAACAAAAAAAATGCATTTCATAAATTAGCTAAATTAAGAGCTAGTTTGCTATATTTGGAAAATCCCATGTAGAGGAATTAATTCGCTTCGGCGTTATTTTAATAAATATCGTGTAATCGTGTAACTTCATTTACTAGTCATGTTATGGTGATATGATTTTCTTTGACGCACCGAATACATATATAATGATCTATCGTATCTGCATATCTTTGACATAAAAGAGTGAATATTTCACACCATAATGGATACTTCGATGTGCGGGCGCGCGCTGTGACTTCTTTTCTATATAATCCAATTATTATTTACTTTCTACTAGTTCTATTCGCTTCGTGCGCGTTGAAATGAGCGAAATTCAATGAACGTACTATTCAAAACTCATGCGCACATTTCACACAATGAAAGAATATCAATTCTTTCGTTTGTCCACTGCGTGAGTTTCTCACCTTGTCTTTTAACAATACTATAGACGAAGAGCAATTCAATGCAGATTCGGGCGAATTACTTCCGGTGCAGTCTATCGAAATGGGATATTTCTGTGAGAGTTCCTTCGTCAGCTAGCGGATTTATTCGAAAATTGTGGATTATCAACGAACTTTTTTCGAGCGATTTAAAGAGAGCAAAATTTTATTCGAGCATCGATGTGGTTTTAAATTTGCATAATAATGAAAGCTTGATAGTGTCTAAGACATTTCATAAAAATTTTGCATTTTTTTGAAAAAAATTATTGAGATATTTCAATTGATTAGAATGTATGTCATAATTAAAATGTAAATTTATACGAATTATTAACTCTAAAATAAAAAATCGACAAGTTTCGACATTTCATTACGTAAAATGAGAAAAGTTTTTAAAGATTCATAAATGTATTCACAAATGCACACGAAAGATTTATCAAATATTTCAGCATATCCCCGTCAACTTAAATGAAAATGATAGACGCACATTCGCGAGCTTATCGTCTTTTTCTCTATTTGCCTCCGTACAATTTTCAATTCTCGGTTAATCTTTCCACATTTCGTTGCCGCAGACATTTTTCACGTTCCATCTCACTTTGCATGATTGACATCTCGATATCTCGACTGTACTCAGTTGCACTTGTTGCTCGTTTCAATCCAAGCTTCTTCCAAGTCACGTTTATATTATTCGCGTTATAGAATTCAGAAACAGTTATGATGATTGAAATGTATCAAAATTTCTTAGTGCCTTCAAGTATATCTAATTATATTATTATCTACTATTATAAATACGTATTGCATCGCAATGCAATAGGTCAAACAAATAAAAATCAAGCAATCATTAATAATAAGATAATTAATACTAAGGTATTAAAAAATATATTATTTTAAGACAAATAATAAAATGTTCTATTAATAAGCTTTATTTCTATAAAACTTTGCATTAAATACTAAAACATTTGCTTATAAATCTCATCATAATAAAAACAAATACAATAATAATAAGTTACACAATAATAATAAGCCTATATGATAATAATTAGAGCCTTAGGCCTGTTACGTTGCTTTCACTTTCTGTATTCATAATTCTTTTCTTTCTCTTTTTAATGTTCAAATATATATTTATTTCGTTTCAAGTACAAATATTTTTAAACAATGCAAATAGACCTCTATAATTTTTGCTTGATACATTTTTATATATTTTTTATACATATTTTTCAGTAATTTCTACAACTTCTCTTGTTATGAAAGCATTAAGAAGATGTCTTATCTTTTTTAATTTATTTCAATAAATAAAAAAACATAAGCATTCTGCATTTTCTGTCAATATAATTTGAAACAAAACAGTTCATATTATTTTATTTATTAAGCTGATATATTCGATGACATGCTCAAAACAGCTGTTTCAAGAAAGAAGAAACAAACACTTTATTACGTCAATATAAAAATAAGTATATGATTTTATCCAAGCTTATTACTTGATCTCTCCAATGCAATGTAAATTTATGTGCGCGCGTGAGCGCGTATGTGTGTATGTGTGTGTGTGTGTGTGCATTCTCTTTCCTAGAAGTTACCACTTTTCATCGTTTTTTATTAGATACCTATCTCAAATTCGACGTGCTCGTTCTCCCATCTAGCTTGAACGGATACGTCGTTTTTCACGCGACCCCCCATGTATTCCCAAGGTGCAAAAAAACTATATCGGTCGTATCTCCCACCGAAGTTTCCCCCCGCCATTTCCTGTCTTTTCGCATCCGTCGACCCGGCACTGCCGGCTTCTTCTCGCGCGGAGAAGTTTCGCGGCAAGGAGAGGAGCCACGAATAACGGCAGCCATGAATTCCGAGAGGTGACGAGGATAGGTGTCGAGCTCTTGTATATTGGCAGACGTTTTCCAACTTTACGCCAATATGGCCAGATGCCGCCAGTCATTTTGCGCTTATTTGCACTCCGTCGCGTCGTGGCGTTATAGGTAGGTACATACATATGCCGCCGTCAAGCCGCCTTGACGGAATATCGTGATAGAACCTTCTGGTCGAGGTGCAAAAAGCGACCACAAGGTATTCTGGTCGTTGCGCTCGATTTTCGCGTTCGTCTCCCTCCGGCAAATTGATCTCTTGTGATTGCAATATTTCGAGATTACTGTTAATTCATGGCTGTGATCGAAAGTATGAATTTAGAAATCAGCATTCCTCGATCTATGAAAATAGCGATCTCTCTGTAAAAGATTACCTATTAAAAATCGATTACCTTTCCCCAGAAAAATATTAGATCAAAATTGAAAATATATAGCGATAGAAATAGACAGAAGATGAGACACACACATACATCTATCCTTCCATCTATCCTTTATAGAGAAGACTTCTTAAAATAAAGAAGTAAGATTAAAGAGAATCCGAAAATCCGAATCCTCAATTTGAATACTGATTTATGGTATTCTTTTATCGCGTACAACTGTAACCGCCTAGAGGACATGCTCCATAAATTCTGGGATCTACATAATATGTTTAATTAGCATTCCCTATTCGTGAATTAATTTGACCACGTTCGCGTGGCTCGAACGGTCCTCTTTAACGCTAAAGCTGGTATTACCATCGATTTGCGAGTTAAGCAAGAAGGAAGATGAGTTTCACGCTCACAGTAACACAGTCAATCGACTCCCTTAATTCTGATATCATATCGAACATCAAATCAACAACGTTTGAGAATACGTAAGAACAGCAAAGGGATAGAGAGCGGAAAACAATATTGATGAAATGAGCGCTGATAATGCGCGTGGCAATGATAAGAAAAAAAAAACATGGTGACGCTTGTTTGCCGGGAGAACAACGATACCGCATTGGTGTCGTTGGTAATGAGAAAAAGGAGAGCAAGTGCTTTCTGGAAAACTTCAAGAAAGGAAACAGAAGACGGAAAAGTAGGCGGTGGTTTGTCGCTAGTTGTGGAAGGATTGGAAGACTGATTTTCGTGGCGGTTGTACGCGCGGAGGGTGTGCACAGCAAGGCAGTGGAAAATTGAAAGTGTGAACGCGCGGAGGAAGTTTCATTAACAGCAGAGGGTGGTCGTAAGGCGCGATGCTTGCCAACTTTAAATTACATTTCGGCGGGAAAGTAGCCACGTGAAGACCGCGCGTGAGGTTGGAGTCGTTTGCGATCTTTCGTCTCCTTCCTTTTGTCTTCATCTGTTTCATTCCGATCTTTGATCATTTTTTGATTCTCCACGCCTTCGTCTTTGCTTCTTTTCTAAAATTTTAACTTCATCTCGAACAGCAGCATTTTTATTGGGACACTCCCAATAAAAGGGTAACAAGATGGTGTTATTTGTTGTCATTTTGTAGCAAAATGATCATCTTTGAAGCACAGAAAGAACGATTTTACTGAAGTATTTATAAATTTAGATAAATACAGAATTGAAAATTATTTGATAGATTATTAAAATAATTATATAACTTAAGCATGATGAGCAATGCTACAAAAAAATGACATTTTGACATTCTCTCAACCAGTTTGAGATCTTACATAATATTTTTATGGTCTAACAAAATTTTATTTCCAGATCTAGACAATTTTTATAAATATTTCAGCAGAATCCTGTGCGATATTTTGAGGTAAAAAAAATGACAATAAATAATGTCAGTTTGTTCGGAAAGGTTTCGGGCATCGATTTCGATTTAGATGTGGATTTATCGCAGAACTTAAGAATTTAAAACTTTGATGTCTTTATATTCGAGCGATTATATTCTTTTTCTTTTTAGATTAATGATGTGTCTTGCTCACTTTTCCCAGTAGTGCACGTATCGCCATTAACATTTTAATTATATCTGCTTATGTACTACGACGATGTACTTCTTGCCGCGTCCTGGGTATAGATTTCCTACGGAGCAGCACACGAGCGGCAAACTCAATTATTGCTTTGAATTTAATGGCGATCGAGTCGCTCCCTCGCTTGCTCACTGGCGCAAAGGGACAGTATCTGTTACGCTTTTACTAGAGTTCATAAGCTAATTACCTAACGAACGCATCGCAAAGGTCAATTCGAAAATGTCATACATCGGAACATAGTATACCTTCCCATCTTCGTATGGATTCCATGAAAATTATATTGAAGGGTGAATTGCATACCTGTGTAGTAATACTATGATGTTCCATAAAATTTACTATGAGAATAAAAATTCTCTAAATGTTATAATTTATAATCCAGAAACTTTACAATATTTATTAAAAATTAAAAAATTAAAAAGTATTAATTTAATTACTACTTATTAACACAAAAAATATATACTATTCTAAATAACATAAATAATAAGAAATTTTCTTTGTGTCGAAACTGTCGAAGAATATTTAAGTCTTAAATATAGCTTTAAGTCAGAATATAATTTCTTCTTCACTATAATAATTTAAATATAAAATTCAAGTTTCTTTGAAATATAAAAATTTTGTACACTTATCCACTTTATATATTCAGTGTGCACATAGCATATGGTAGACAGGAAATCGTAGATAGGAACGATCAAGTCGTTCGACTAGTACATCGTTCACAATTCGTCACGCACTGGCTCGTGAGAAATCGGAGGTTACGCCCATCGTAAAAGGATCGCCCTTTTACCTTTGTTACCGGCGTCGTCACGGTGGACTTCTCGCACTATAGATAAAACACTTGCAGCTGCCAACGACCACTGTGGCTTTCCATACGGAATCAAGCGTCGTTAAAGGTAAGTATCTTAAATATAATCATCGAGCCCGCGAGACCGGAAACTCGTGCCCAAAAAGCCAGTCTTTGTCATCTGGCGAATAATAGTGGGGCGGAAAACACGCGCGTAATTTAAGGGACATTTTCTAAAAGGAACCAAACGCAAGTTGCTCATAATTTTCGCGGGTTTTTTGTGAGCTTTTTGCGGTCATCTCGCGGATAATTTGCCGTAAATGTCGGAGCTGTTACATTCCTCTCCTCTCCTTGAAATATTTGAACTCCGATGTTTGCTCCGGAATCGATGTATACATCGGGTTCGTATTCAACGGCGAATGAACGAATATATTCGCTACGGCACTCCCCGAGAAAGGAATTTCGAAATTTTCTATACGGCGTGGAACTGGCTACATAGTATACACAACATATACAGACTAGCACACTTTGCGCTCCCGCTCCCGCATCTCTGTAACTTTCCTGCCGAATAAGCCCAGAGAGGTTCTCCGGGGACGAAACGCATAACTCGTTCGTGTACGTACGTGAGTTTCCCCGGAGTGGTCATAAAATTGCATATTCATATTACACGACTGTCGGTTCGAGTGCGGTAATGAAATGGCGCGGGAAAGACATCTCAAATAAGGTTGTACGCTGACAGTTTGGATATTTTCGGTTTTCTATGCATGCCTAAAGAGACCCCAGACGAGGGCTGCATTTGGCGAAGGTTTGTTTCGAAAACAAACGAATCACATTGGCTTCTATGCTCATTTCTCTTCGCCGCAAAAATGTGAAATCGCTTTACATTAAGAAAAAAGTTTTTGGTATTCACTATTATATTATATTGTATGTAAAAATAATTATGATTAGAGCTCCATTTTTTATTTTCATTTCATTTCACTCATTCGGGCAATCGATAAAGTTTTACAATTGGAGAATTAGTGATTACAGAAATTGAGTGCTCTATAAAATGCACAAAATGATAAGGTTCCAACAAAATCTGCTGCTCTACCAGAAAAAAAAGCAGTGAATTACAGTTCTAATAGCGAATTGAGATAAAAGTAAAAAATAAAACTGATAAATGAATGAATAAAACTGATTGTACGCAGAGATAATACAAGATACATTATAACGAGTTACAAGATGTGTGTACAAATAAAGAGAAAATGAAATTGTGTACATGATGCATATAAAATATATAATACAAAATATAATAACAGTAAAAATGAGATTACAATGTGAATTTTGAATGTATCGTAGCCAATGGCGATAATGCGCAAAGGAGCTGAAAGGCAATCGTGAACGAAATGCAATCAAGATAAAATAAATCATACTTTTGAAAAAAGTAAAGTAAAAAAACACGAGATATTACCGATTGAAAAGAAGGATCGGGATGGAGGCAGATAGTATATTAAAAATATTTACAGCGACATAGGAGAATGAAACGTGGAATTTGGTTGAGTGATGGACGGGAAAAGACAAGGATCATTTTTATAGTTATTATATAATGTTAGTAATAACAGTTATATTTACATATGTTTAATTCTATATACCAAAAAGAATATATCGTTGTCCCCGAAGGATGATTATAAAATTATAGCTGAACCTTTTGTAATTATAATTATTTGATCATACAATTACATAGAGACAAATACTAAACACTTTTTCTCTCAAAAGAGTGTACTAAATTTAATAATATCGTATTTATAGTTGATAAATCGAATTTTTCCACACATACTAACACACACACACACACACACACACACACACACACACACACACACACACACACACACACACACACACACACACACACACACACACACACACACACACCACACACACACACACACACACACACACACACAC
>NW_012130088.1:410818-413034 GCF_000143395.1 Atta cephalotes
CACACACACACACACGAACGCACGCACGCACGCACGCACGCACGCACGCACGCACGCACGCACGCACGCACGCACGCACGCACGCACGCACGCACGCACGAATAAAGTTAATTATAAAAGGGCATATCTATAAAACGTCTTAAACTTGTGAACTTTGTATCCCTGCAGGATTAAACATAAGAAGCTTATTCGAACCAAATAAAAGAAATGCGATACCATAAAAAAGCTTAATAAAGAAGAAAGTTCTTTTCATTTGCATTTAAGTGTAGTTACAAAGGCATACTTTTAACATTTTAAGTGCGGAATGATATTGCCATCAAAGCATTTAAACGCTTAAAGAACAATGGCAATGGCATTATTACCAGCATACAAAATTGTGAACTTCACGATTTCTTTCTGATAAAGTTCATCTCTGTTATTGATCGAAAAAAATGTAATTTTGACATGTTATATTTTTTGTTTAAGCTTATTTGATTTTTGTGAAGAACTTTTCATTTAATCCTCTATGTTCAAATTGTTAATAAATACGTTCGTTCTATTTCTCTGTTCGCAGAAAGGATTAATGTATTTCCAGTTAATTCGCTAAAACGCGCTCTACTTAATGCATTAATAAATTTTCCACGAAAATTTCATACCAATGAGATTATTGTTGTCGAATAGACAATTTCACCGCTGCAAAACGTTACGCAAGCTTACTCTACGCTTCTGTAATACTGTAAAAGAGGAAACAAACATCTCACGGACTACCTACGTGTTGCCTGTACGACTTGTGGAAAGTAGTAGCGCATTTGTTGCACTATGCAGCTGGACTCACGCAGTTCGCAGGTGTTTCGTCGATAAATCTAATTCGTTCGGAACAAAGAGAACATTTAGAAGTTGGCACGTCTTGCATTCTAACGACTCGATCTACGAAGCAAACTCGATAGGTTGTAATGCAGTTACGCGATCGCTCACGTGGATACTCGTTGTGCTAGTTACTTTCCAATGCATCGAACGGGTTGTCGCGTAACTAATAGAAAGATACTAATTCCAAACAGACGTATGGATGACTTTTATTGTTCCATAATATCTAATCAAAAAGAGCGTAAATGTAATTATCTATTGAAGAAAATGACTATCAATTTTGAAAGCTTGATCCTGTTTCGTAAAATTTCATTGAACACAAACTAATAATAATATTACACATCAATGTTATAATTTCCTAATTAATAATGTAATTGTTGTGTACAACATGTATTGTATTACATTTATATTGTTGAGTGGGAAATCATAATATTGATGTGATATTAATATTAGTTTGTCCTGCGGGAATTTCCTTTAGTACAATACAATGAGTTTCCGGTTCTTTATTACAGACATGTTTATTACATACGATGGATCATTCATACCTGGGTTAAAAAAATTTTCGTCATTTTTACAAAAATACATTTTTTTATAAAAATTACTAGATTGTCAAAAAAGTTTTGAATCACTCTTTAGTTTTCATATAAAAATTTATTCAGAAACAACAATTATTCCTTAAAACACAAATCAGCATCAATAACTATTCCAATCTGCTGCTAGATTAGGTATCATTTGAGCTCTTTAGATGCAAAAAATTTATAAACTGCGCGATTCAACTTGCTCAACATTTTAAATCGTCAACAAAAAATATTTTATTGAGCGAATCAAGTCGTAATCAAATTGTGCAAAATCGCAGACTATATAGCGAGTGCAGTAAAACCTCGAATTGTGTAGACGATATGATATCGAAATCAAATTCGATAACAAATTTGACTAGTGACAAATTTGAACATGATGGAATAATTCTTTATTTTGAGGAATAATTGTTATTGTTTCTAAATAAATTCTTTGTAAAACTTAAAGAGTGATTAACAATTGATTAATAAGCTCCTGCTGCGGACAATCACTTTTTAATCCAAACCGTTAATACATTCTCTCTTCTTATATAAAACTATATTTATAGTTTAGTTCTTATTTTAAAATCATCTTAAGCAATATCTTAAACTGCTACATCTCTGTGATTGGCTTATAATATCTTAGAAGAGACTATATTTAAGATGATCTTAAGTATAAAAACCAGCTATGAATATATATTTAAAAACTTGAAAAATGCATTTCTAGAGAAAAAAGAATTCTCCGTTCGAATTCAAATCGAGGAGAATACGCTTCTGTTATATATATATATATATATATATATATATATATATATATAT
>NW_012130088.1:414200-433878 GCF_000143395.1 Atta cephalotes
TGAAGCGCGATTCTCAAAGGTTCTCTGCGGGTTGCAAGCAGGTAATCAACGTCGGATCCGACACACGTCAAAATGTTCGCCACAACGTAACACAATGGTGGTTATTGAGCCGGTATAATTACTAAGCGAGACGAGGTCGAGTTACGTCAACGGCGCGCGTGTTTCCGCAACAAGGAACATGGCAAAGGTCCTCCCCGTCGCGAATCCGTTCTGACATGCACGCGAACTACCCTCGCAATAGGCTCTCACATACGTAGGGTGAAACGGTCGAGGAAGGTACAAGGATCATGCGTGATGTCGTGCGTAAACATCTACTATACGAGCCTCCATGTAGCACGTTGCTGGTGCCAAACGCGCAACGAGCGGAAGGAGCGGCCCAATCATTATTTCCCGACGTGCTTCGTCGAATATCAACGACGACAGCGGGATCCGATAGTGATGATATCAGATGTAAATCGTGGGAGAATGATACTAAGGAAAGAAATGAGACTTGTCTACTGTCAACGTCGAATGATTTCTAATCTGCGAACGGACGTGTCATTACACACTAAGCTAAGCTCTTCATTTGTTTAAAGCTTAATTCCTTCAAACCTGATTTTATTGGAATTATGTTAAGAAATTTTTTTTAATTCCATTCATGCGCATTTCATGCGTAAGTTAATGCGTAAGTTCATACTAAACAATTAATTTTTTTCAAAATTTTGACTATTTTTCCAACATATACATTATTATGTACATCATCTCGGATAATAATGTCGACATAATTAAATAATTAAAACGGATAATCGGGAGTTTTTGCAATACCGTTTATTCAGATACAGTGAACGCTAAAGTCAGATTATCTTCTTCTTAACAATTAATAAAGAAAAAGATAACGTGACTTTAGCGTTCACCGTATCTGAACGTACTGCAAAAATTCTCTAATGTTTCCAAATTTAATATACATTACAATGCAGGATTTGAAGGATCTGAGTTAAGGCCTGATTTATATGATGCTTTTTACGAGTAACTAACATGCTAGTCTTCTACAAAATTCACAGTTAAAAAATATCATTCTACATTATATATTATATATTATTTTAATAAATTAAAATAATAAGTTAAAGACTAAATAAATCAAATAAATAAAAAAGCGATTGAGGCTGGATATTGTGATTAATAATTTTTCTATATAATAATTATTATTTTAGCTTGGAGTTACATTGTACATTCGACATACAATTTATATAACTGAAGGATGTATTTCAAATTTATATGAAAATATTATTAGGTACCAATATTTAGTCTCGATCAGGTTTGACTTTTTTACTTATTTGATACATATGTTACATTTTTATTTATAAATTAATTTTTTTGGAAAAATAAATAGAAAATATATAGACAAATTTTAGAAGACTAGCATGCTAGTTGTCAATAAGAAAGCATTGTATAAATTAAGACTTACATTTTATCAAATTAATCAGCAACAATTTAACTATTATTCCAAATACAGTATGCTGTATTTGATAAGTTCATTCGATTTTAAAAACTAATTCCGCTTATTGTCGATTTTATGTATTTTTATTTTAATACATTTAATAGGATAATATACGAACTTATCCCTTTTTGTACAAATTAAACATTTTAAAGTGAACAGAGATCTTGTGTATGTATATGCGCGCGCGCGTGTGTGTATAGAGTATTCGATAGAATATGTTACTGTAATAGCTTACATCGAATAGATTAAGGGATGTATTGTATTCATGTTTCGGATAGGGAATTAGCAGTAGCATGTAGCTCAATAGACTAATCATGAAAGTGATCCTGAGATAATTCAATATCCTCGTTGTATTAGGAAACAATTATAGAGATATAATTTGAATTGAGATATATTTGACATAATTACACTTTCATATTATTATATGTATAATTATAATTAAAAAATACTATCGATATTTCTTATACGCGCGTTATACTGCTATTTATTATACATAGGTATATTATATATGTTTAATATTATCATATTGCCATTTATTTTTCCTTATATTGTATTATATGTCACATATTAATATATATTACATCATGTTGATATACTTATTTTCTTATAATTTATAATAATTTTTATCCGCAAAGAATTCGGTATAAAAAAAGTTACTAAATTTAATTTAAAAAAATATATTAACAAACTATATGGTGCTGTCTTAGAATATTTGTACAATGATTGAGATGTTTTTTCTTCAACTAGCTCTGATGTAATTCTACAGTTTATACACACTTACTTAACTCAATCCATAACGGATAAAGCAATTCCGCAAGTCATTGTAAAAATTGAACGGCGTGCTATCGTGATAACGAAAACTAATAGTGTCTCATTGTCGTGATCACAAGCATCGCGAAATTTGAAGTCACATGCAAATGGCTTTACGGCTTCGTTTCGTGAAACATGCGCGCTAAGTGACTGTTTCGATCGATTCTCTCGTGGTGATAGCTTGGCAACCTTTAACCCTTTTGTACTCGACAAACCTTTATAGTGAGCCAACGATTAACCTTTAGAATAGCAATTTAATAGGATCATTTAATCGCTAAGCTTTATATGTATATCTATATAAATTTAACATAGATATGCAGCTAACAAGTAGAGTTAACAAATTTTGAAAAAGAAAAATTCTAAACACACTCTTATAACAAGAATAGTCTTCAATTATATTTATACTTAAATAGCTCCATGAAAATAACATTATAAAAAGATTATTTATAATAATTATAAATATATTAAAAATACATTTATATAATTTTTAATTCAATGAAAGATATTTTTAAGATATTTTTAATATATTTATATCTAGTTTAAAAATATACATTTTTAAATAAAATATTTTTAACGAAATATTAAAAGATCTGAATTACAGATATAAATCTTGTACGTATTCCAAAAAAAGATTATAAAAGCAATACAAATAAGTTATGTATAATGGAAAGATATTTTTGTATCGTAAATTTCGTTCGTTAAAATTTAATGAGAGCCAGTGATGCGCGAAAAATGCAGAAAATTATGATGTTGCTTTGAATAGATAATAGATGCCCCTCAAAAGATGCTTAAAACCAGTTTTCGTTATGCGAGAAAGCTTTCTAGGAACGTCGGTAGAAACGAAATTACGGCAGGAATGCATTTGCGGCATATTTTTGACAAAGAAGAATACATTTGAAAGGGCTAGATGATGGCTGCAGCTTTCCATTGCATGAATAACATACTGAATAGCTGTCGTTTCGTCGTCATTAAAAACGCAGTACAAAATGTTGTAACTTAAAATGAGAAGTTCTATCTCGTTTTCAGAAGAGAATAATAACACTGTAACTTTTATCGAATTCCGCGATTATATTCATGAATGTTACCGTGTCCGTCCCACCATTGCGCGCTATGTAATCGCATGCATAATGTGTCTTCGCAATTAAACGTATCTCTCCGAGAATGCGTCTCTGTTACACGCCCCAGTTCCACGGCTAAATATTTTGTCGAATGAATAAGTGATTCCCCCGGCCACAAAATGCTAATTTATATTCCCTTGTTGCGAGATGTGCACTTCAGAGTCGTTTAATTATATTAAGGACACATTTGTGTCTTCTATTAGTGCAATAGTACGGTAAATATTAACCCAATTTCTCCCCTTCAAATTAATGTCATTTGTTCGCACAATTAGCAAGTGTTCTCTACTTCCTTAATACCGAAAAATATTTATATTTATTTATTTATATAAATATTAATATTGGCAGCTCAATAATTATTATTATTGACTCATAATTATTATTATTGAACTTTGGTTAATTAATAAACTTTTGTAATTCAACCGTGTTCTAGGAAGGACAAATATCTCTCAATTTCCTCGAAAATTAATATCAGTTTGCTGAACCAACTATCAAATATTTCATTATAATTTTGTCATACATCGTAAAAGACTTTGCGACTAGCTTTCTTAATTACTAATATCAATCTCTAGCTTAATTAATCGACCTCTATGCTATGAGTTAGTGCTGCCGGAAATTTTACGTTCGCTAGGGTTGAACAAACAGCTTCACAGACGTTGCTTATTCATGCAAATGCGAAGCGAACCCTTTCGCCACCGAAGTGGCAGCTTGCTCCGACAATGCTAATGCATGCAACCGGTTGTGTTTCGCGTAGTGTTTCCCTGCCCAGCCTCTATCCTAGGTTGTTTTGGCGGCTGAAAGTTTTCCCTCGTGCATCGTTGTGATTTAAATTGCGCGGCGTATATTTCTTCTGTCTGGATATCAGGACTGACAGAAGGTTTCGCAAAGCAATGTTTTCACAGCGCGGATATTTTCTGACGCGCGTTACGAAATTGTCGTTTTTCGCCGCGTCGCTCGGATCGTTACGTTTTAAGCTTACATGAAAATATGTTACTTGGTATGCATTGCGCCAGAGAAATATTTCCCACAATATACATAGTTCGTCTCTTACAGAATAAAACTAAAGAGTTTTTAACGATCTTGAATTAACTTTTCCAATTTTTAGCATTAAATGTTTTTTAATCTCCTTTTAAAATTATAACTTTTTAAAACAGAACCTTTATAATTTAAATCTTATTTTATTATTTAATTTTTATTCTATGAGAACTATTCTATTTTCTGAATATATTCTGAAAAATTATTTATATCTTAATATTTCTATTCAAACTTGATAAAAAAATCTACAAATGTAGTTTAAAAGAATAATATAATAAATTAGTATAATTTTTTTAAATTTAAAATTGAAATCTACATCCTCCATTTCAATACTGTTATCCAATTAAGAAATGTATCAGTTCAATATAGATGTCATATTGTATGCAAATCGGAAAGTTATTTTGGATTACATCCGAAAGTTGATGAAATTTAATTGATATATTGATGATAGTTAATTGAATTGACATGAACACAGACAGTCTATTATTAGACAACGTAATTACAAGATTCCTGACGACCCTCTTATTCTCCTCTTAGACGTGCAGATTAATACAATCGTCGGATTAAATTCAATCTGCAAGCGGATCTCGGATGAAAGTTAGCGAAATAAGTGAAGCAATGCGGCGACGAGCGGAAGTCAAAGCTTGAAACTTTGTATACGACGTGCAGAGCTCAAGTCGCCACATAGTTGTCTATTAAAAGCGCTCCTTTTGCTCGAAGTTCCGAACTTATCCTTTTGATACTTGACATGTACGCTGTTTCGCGACCAGTTGGACAAAAATACGCGCATTTATGAGCAACAATTTTCATGAAGTATCTAAAAATTTAGCTAGATACAGATTTAAAAATAATTTAATTCAAAATAATTATGTAAAAAACTCAGGCAAAAAATGTTTATTTTAGCTATTAAAATTTAAGGAATTTTCAATTATTTTGATAGTCCAATAAAATTATTTTTACACGGAAAGAATTTTCAGATTTGTATCTCAATTTTTAGATACTTCAATGAATTTGTTCTTTTCACGCAAAACTATAATCGATGTTACATTATAAGCCATGACAATTAATTATTTAAATTTTAAATGACATTTATTTTGCGAATTTACTTCAACTAATTTTCTATTCATTCATTTGTAAGTAATTACATCACTCATATTATGATCGTTTCCAAAAATATTCTCGATTTTTGAACTTTTCGGTGTTTTTCTTTATACTATTATTAGTCAAAATATAATTCACCATTAAATTTAAAAATAAATTAGTAAATTATTACGTATGTATTCAGATAGCTAAATTTTCACTTCTAAAATCATTAACACGCATCGGTGGTTTTGATGTAATTTTCATTTCACTGAACAATGAAGTGCGGTTGAAACTAAATAACATGCACGCTAATCAATTGATGGTACTGCAATGAAGTACAAATCAGTATTGTAACTCATTTAAAACATCGCAGTAAAATGTAGAACACGCTCGTCGAAAACGCGACTGCGGAAGAATGAAAGCATTTGTAATCTTTCAAGTGAGCTTTACGATTGAAAATGCCATCGCACGCTGTATTAGAAACACGTCGATATTCGGCAATACTCGTAAAGGCTTTTAAACAAATATTAAGTAAACGGCGAGAATTACAAATCGCTATGGATTAACGATCTCATTAAGTACTCTTATAATGATCACGGTAACAGCCAATTATGTTAGGTTGTAAAATCTATGCGCAGCCGCGGAGTGGACTTTTACGACAATGAGCAGCCTGCTTCTGCTTTATAAAGCTTCTCGATTCCGTCCTCGATGAATTTTACGGCCTGCTGGATGAAAGAAATGTTCGCAAGGAGAATACTTAGCAGACGATTTAATTGACGTGATCTATTAATATCTTATCTTTATAGAATAGAGGAAAGTCATCGATATTGACATATCACTCTGGTTTTGAAAACATTATTTCTTAAATAAAAGATAAAAATAAAACTTTAAAACATAAATACAAGCTAGAAAGTCTTCTATCAGATAATATAGAAGTTTTTATGATATTTTTTTGCAATTTTGCAATAATTAACTTTTTCATAAGATAAATAAAAATAAGTGTCTGACAAAATGAGACTCAAAATTGACACAATAATCAATAATGTCACATATTTTTATTCATTTTCTTTCACAGGACTCATCTATACAAAATACTTACAAGTGAATGTATATAAAATTTTCAAAAATCTTTTCACTTTTACATAAAATGTTTTTCATTTATTTATATGATTATGTTAATCCGCACATATGTAGTTTTAATTATCTAATCAGATCTTTTTTTATCAGTATGAAGTGCATAGGTCTCGGAAAATAAGGAGATGTCTCTTTAACCTATGATAGTATCAGCAACTTTCCTCTACTATCATCTTTCGCAGAAAGAATAATCAGAAAGACATATAAGTGCTGTTTAAAAATTTATAACAGTCTTTTACCGTTTGCTTTATTATGTATAATAAAGAAGAACTAATGATTTCAAATCTAGAATATTAATATTAATCTTTAGGACATTATTGATGATAATTCCATGTACATTTGAAATTTATATCCAAGTAGTACGTTTTAAAAAAAAAAAGAGACGTAGATGACCTGCATTTTTAATTAAAGGAATCTTATATCAAAAAGCGTATCAAGTAAAATAATATACTCGGATCAATTATATAAATAAGAGAGGCTAATCCTAAACGAAACGGAATTATGCTTTACAGCATTAGAAATGTAAAGTTAATAGAGAGGACTTCATGTGAATTGATTTGATTTCGATTCCAATTTGATCGAAAAATTTTGACAGTATAATATTTTATTTTATATTACCTTAGTGAAGATTGAATAAAATGAAATAAAGGTCATCTGATAAAAACGGTCTGAAAATGAATCTCACCTGAAACAAAAATAAAGCAATTTATTAGTTTAAAGCACTTTATTTGTTATAAATCTGTTGTCAAACATTGTCGATAAAACTATTTTGCGATACGCTAAATCATATAATTGATTCATATTATTAATTTGTTTAATTTAGCAATGTGTGTGTGTGTGTATGTTGTGTGTAAATAGAAGTAATTATACATAAAATTAAATAAATGAAATCATCAATCACGAAATATTCGAAAATCACATTTCTTTGCAAACAAAATCATGATGGAAAAAATTCCCGCTGTTTTCGTTTCCAATGTTTAATCATTAATCTTATATTACTCGCGTGAATTTTTTAACGTAATTACTCATATGGAGTGTTTCTGACACCTCAACATAATATGGTTTTCATTATTCTCTTTGATGCTTTAAAATTAAATAAAAATTGATAATATTCTATACATCCTTTAGATAAAGATAAATATACAATATTTTTTTAAGTGAAACAACTTGTATTAAATATAATAATGTGTATAAATTACATTCATACATTTAGCGAATTTATAAAGCGAATATATGTCCTTCACACAAGTAATGAAGGTATAAAGCCGTTATAATCGACAAATTAGTCACATTTAATATCATAATTTGCTCTGCAAATTAATTACAATATTAAAATATATTTCATATTATTTTTGCGCAACTTTCTATCGCTTTCCACCGCTTTTCTAGCGCCCTCATTCTTTCGTATACTCTCTAGCATTCCATCGGTTTCTTTTATTTCTCCCGCGTGTCTTTCACTCGTCTCCAATGTCTGGATGGATCTTCGAGCATTTTCCGCTTTCTTCCGTACCTCATTTATTATTCTGCCAAGTTGTGTTATTTGCGTGCTTTCACCCCGCGCGTATCCTTCCTTTTCATCCCCACGAAGCATGCTCCGGATGGATAATCCGCAGTCCGGGTTCGTGATCGATATAGCGGCTGGCGAAAGCGAGAATCACTACTACACCGAAGTTCGCTCTAACTCACGAATTACAGTTTACATTAGCAAGCGCGGAAATCCAGTGTCCCGTTTAATTTTCACTCGACAAATAATAATCATGACACTCATCAATTGTTTCCACTGATATTTATAACAGTCAATTTTAGAAAAAAATTTAAAATTAGAGAGTGAAATCGAAACTAACATAGGTAATAAATGTAATATTATATCCAATATTTTATTCATTAAAGAGACAAGAAATATTATTAATTTATCAATTCCAAGAAATGTCATTAAAGAAACATCTTTAACTTATAATGGCAAGAAATGTCATTAAAGATAAAAAATGATAATTTAATTGACAGTAAAAAAAAGATGGAATGAAAAAAATAGCATGCAAATAAAATATATATCATAAGTGAATAAAATATTATCAATATATCTTCACATATCAATTTCGAAATGGTTCGATGCATAGAATATAATAGCTAATCAAATTATTTACTAACTTCGACATTTCATAGTTTATTCCATATCTACTCAATATTATAAATATCAACCATGGTTCATTTATATAAAATGAAGATAGCATTATGAGCTAACAGTATCTGAGATTATTACATTTAACTGACATGAATACAAGGCTGGTATTCACACAAGGCTGTGCTTTCGTTCTGACGACGACGCTTCTGCTTCCTGGCAATTTAGCGATGCACGATAAAAGCATCGTTGTAACTCAAATCATCCTACGTATATCGACGACGTCAATAACATAACGGATTGAGTCATAAAATTTCATAATATCAAGCTATATCTCAAAGAGGCGACCACGCATTCATACGCATAGCTATTACAAGAATAGATTAAAAAATCCGAATTAAAGCGGAAAAGCAGCTAGTAAGAACAACATTAAAATTCAATTTCACGTTTTACGATTATTTAAATTTACTTTTTCTGCAAGAGTACTGATGTCAAAAAGTTGGGTCGACCGACAAAAAAAAATTACAGGCACTGTGCAATTTAAATCTTTTATTAACGTGCTCTGATATTGAAAATGTTGCGTCCAATAATCGAGTTATAGAATTTCGTAATATCGGACAATTTCGAAGCGACCAATGCACACTCTCAATGCGTACATCACTATATATATAAATGCACTTAGACATAACATATCGTTCGATGCTGTTCCTTCTCTCTATGCAATACCTCTCTTTCTCGGCGATAAAATAACCCCATAAATTCACATTAGGCGGCTCAATGTGGAAAGCTATAAAAAATTGCTCGGTATCTTCGACAGATTTTTCACCTGAACACGCAGTATGGTGCACGTGAAAACTTCATATAACTTCACATATTGTGAAACAATCGAATTTTCAATCCAGCATTATTCACTTCACGTACGCCATATCACTCCCATTTTCTGCACGGCCACGTCCTACGTTATGATTTCCAATTTTCATTTTAATCCGTGTTATGCCGGGGTTATCAAGAAACGAAGTAGTATGTCCGAAAATATTGGAAACAGATTTACTTCAAACTGCATTGAGCTTTTGAAAGAATTATGTCTATTATCATTTTCTGAAATATTAATTTGCATGTCACGCTTCATTTCGTTCTTTATATAAAAACGCTAACGCTAATAACATGATTAAATTATATATTAAAAATTTAAAAAGAGTGTGTTGAATTACATATGCAATTGTATTTGGCGCGAAGATTTTTAAAAACAGAATATTGAACAAGTAACGAAATAACTATGTTACTATATAAATATAAAAAAAATTTGAACAACGTCTTAATATTTTCAAATAAATTATATCTATTTATGACATTTTGTGAAATATTAATTTGTGTGTCATACTTTATAATTTCATTCTATATATTGATATCAAAATATTATTTGAAATGGCAAAAATTAATTAAAATTTTAAAAGTACTTACTCCCTAACTCAGAAAATGTTTAAATTATACATTAAATTTTTTTCCTTGTGAAGACTTTTCAAAATAGAATAATGAACAAATAACCCGATAACTACGTTATCAAATAAGTAAGTGTAAAACTGAAATAATTTTTTAATGTTTTACGAAATGTTTGTTCTGATATAAGCACTTCTTGAGAAAAAAAGATGAAAAAAGTAGAAGAATTCAAATGACCTTAGTTTTACTAGCTCTACCTCATTTCCTTCCTAATTTCCGGTCTTTTACAAGGATTATGTCTTCGAAGTAAAACGCGCTCTTTTACTACTTCCCTCCGGTATTTTGCTATTAAACGAGTTTTCTCTGTGACGTTAATATCCGAGAACAAATTCCGCACTTAGTGATCCGCGTTGAAAAGATTTCGATCATACTGGTGGACTATTATTATGGCGATAAACACGCCGATGTCGAGTATTCGAAATAATCAAATTACATCGGCCATTTATTTTCAAAAAACCGTAAATTTCAACTCGGATCAAGTGATAAATACGCTGTGGAAAAGAAGTGGGAAACAGTAATACAAATCATGCGAGAGTACTGAAATATGGCTCGCAAAATATCTCTTGTTGAAGAAGAAATTCCTCCAGTGCATTTTTTTCCCCGCGAAATATCGTAATAAAATTATCTTTATCGATAAAGTTATAAATGTATCCCCATAGAACACGACGTGGAGAACATATTACATCACGATGTAATGGATTTTATAATTGAATTCATGAAAAAATTTGTCATTAGATCATT
The DNA here is from genome assembly GCF_000143395.1 of Atta cephalotes. NCBI lineage: Eukaryota > Metazoa > Arthropoda > Insecta > Hymenoptera > Formicidae > Atta > Atta cephalotes. The sequence continues at coordinate 425,212 of NW_012130088.1, forward strand.
TTCAGGAACATGTCCGAGATACATTATATAATTTTGCAAGAAAACTCTAAGAGAGTTCTAAATATCGCTGCCTAATATCTATTGACAGATTAATCGATTGTAGTCGATTTTGTAATGTACTCGGTCACGAGAACATCTAAACTTCCGTAAAAGTTAACGATTTATTACGAAACCAAATTTTTCCGATAACGAAGTTTCTTATCCACACTTTTTTTTTTCATTTATGGTGCTACTTCGACCTCCTCGAGTCTTCGCGTCTTATCTTCGTATAAGTTTCTTGTTTTCTACAATCATATTTATCTTCGCCATAGATTCCCGATAAATGATGTCGTCGATAAACATTGTATCGTTGAACAAGAGTAAAACAAAAATAGCGCGGAAAAGAGAAACAGAAAATGCGATTTTGAAACTTATTTTACTTTTGTTCTTTTATTTTAGTTATCTTCTTCTATTCATTTTACATTAATAAGATTATCATCAATTGATTCATCAATTATGTTCTTCATTAATATTTATGTTCTTCATTCACGGAATACATAAATCATTAAAAAAAATTTTTTGATTTCATTCTTTTACATCTTCTTTTAACATATCTAACTGCAATAAATCAAGTTATCATTCAAACTATGGTATTTAAGGAAATGATGAAATTTAAAAAAAATAATGAGTTTTTTAATAATATTAAAACTCAAAACCTTAAAATTAATTGAGAGATCTCGTCGGAAGATAGAGAAGGATTAAGCTGATGAGCTAGGCTGGGAAAATTTTTCATAAATGTGCAGAACGACGTCCAAATCCTCGTTGACGCCCCATTAAATTCTACTCATTTTTTTTCCTTAAGGCTTCATAACCACCACAATCAAATCACGATCAAATCAGCATATAAAAGGGAGGCAGAAATCGCGAAAGGTAGATCGTGCCCTTTTAGAAATAATCTTCATGAATATAAATTGTTACGTTCTCGAGCGGGATGACGCGATGAGCAGAAAAAAAAGTGAGCACAAAAAAGGAACGGCAAAAAACTTTCCAATACAAAAGTTCAAAGTTCTGTCCACTTGCTCGCTCGCGCATAATTCTTAACGCTTTGGAACATTTTCGCTCGACTGTTCCGCGTTTAAATGAAAGCAAACTTGCAATTTCAAGCATCGTTGAAGTCAGGCTAGCTCCGATACTTAATATAAGATTTTAAATTGATAGTATGCGAGTAAAGCTCTCGGTCAAATTTTTTTTCTTGACCACAATGATTTATATTATATGTATAATGTTAGATCAAAAGCTGGCAAGTGGTATTTTTATTCAATTCTCTTCTATACTTAATATATATTACCTTTGTGTTCGGTGAAATGATAAAGATATAATCATGGCAATTAAATATAGCATTGAAACGACTTAGGTCACTAAGGGAGAACGCTTACCTTTGATATGAGGCTTGTCTAGTCGAGCGGTACGTTACATCTTTATTAATTTATGAGACACGTGTTGTGCTGAAAGGTAACTTTATGACCCCTTAGAACTAATGTCGCGTTTGATCCCTTCTTTATGAAATTCTTATTGTGAATTCTCAAGTGCTCTTACTTGTAATATAAAAATATTCGTCGTTTTGAAACGTATTGCGACAATGAAAAACAAAATTAAAAATTATATCCGTTTTCATGAGTTAAAAGTTATTTTTGTGAGTATAAAATGCTATTTATTATATGCTGTATGAACAATATCATAAAAGTATTGTAATTGTTTTTAAGATATGTATCATAAATAAAAAGAACGTAACTAAATGCGATAATGATCAAGTAAAATAAAAAATATAATAATAATAATAAGTAAGAAGTATATTGATAAAAGAAAAATATTATATTGCATTCGATCAAAGCGAATCTTAGTGCTTAATACTATTTAAATTTTTATACGTAAATTCAGATAATTTTTCAGCTCTGCAGCAGACTAATTCGGTTTATTGAATTTAAAACACAACTGAAACTGAAAATAATATCACAATTGATCATCAATAATAATTTAATAATAATTTAATTTGTCTAATAAACATCTTAAAATACTGTAAAGAATTTGTTGTCATCTCAGGACTTGAATTTGGATCTCATGACTTTCTAAAACTTTATCAATTCATTCATCGAGAAATCAATATGCAGAAAAGATATTTGCTGAAATATTGAAAAATTTAATTTATACGATTTAAAAACAATTTTATTAGATTAGATTAAATTAATCATGTAAGACTTAAAAGTTGATTATTAAAATGCAAAATTTTTTGCAGCATTGTTCATCAAGCTTATTAATAAATTTCATGCATAATTATTTTAATAATTCAACAATGTTATTTTTAAATTTGTATCAAGCTAAATTTTTTAATACTTCAGCAAAATCCTTCTGTGCAAAATAGATAAATTGACCAAGGATTGACTCAAGAAGACGTAAAACAATTAATGGAAAGGACAGTCTTGTTCTAAAAATTTAATTAGATCTGAAAATAATTGGATCACCAAATTAATTATATAAAATATACAGTATACTCAAACTGGTTGCTAGACTGTCAAAACTTTTTGCAGTATGCTCATTAGATTTTAGAGCCCAATATAATTACTTTACTGTCTAACAAAGTTATTTTCTGTATGTATAGCTAAATTTTTAGATGTTTCAGCAAAATCGTTTTTTCCATGTGGAGCAATTCAAAAATGCTTCTTCATAGGACATCCTCAACTTATTGGAATACAGGGAGATGGTTCAATTGTCACGATTGCGTTTCGTGCAATGAGACTAGAGACAGCTAGCCAGATAAGATGACCTCATATGTAAATACGAGCTTCTCCTCCTCTGGTTCGCGTATGAGGTGGCAACGATCTCGATCCCGCGGGAGTCATTCGAATGGCGCCAGGTTCGTGGATCAAGCCCTGGGATCGAGCGGGAGACTAGTTTGGCAAGTTAAAATCCCCGAGTGAAGATCACGAAACTGTCGCAATGAATACGGCCCGGCGAAAAATCGAAAGATGGCGACTGAACGTCCACGGAATGCGGATTAGCCACAGACTGAGACTCTGAATGAAGCGATTTCCGACTCCGGAATCACGTTTCGCGATACATCACGATGAGCGTTTCTCCGTTTCTATTTTTCTCTTTGTCTAGATCTGGATCCAGATTATCCGGAAGAATTCGATCTTAGAATTTTAACCATTTTCATTCCTTTATTTGATATTGAAATACGATTTACATCATTTTTTAAAATCTGAAATAAAAAACATTTGAATATCTTTCGTTCATGTCGAGATTACAAAACAATATTGATTAAAACAATATAGGTAAAAGAAGAGCAGAAGGATCAATATTTTTAGTAGCCAAATAATATTACAAACCTTGTAATTCTAAAATACGTATTCTTCATTTTGTGTAGTGCGCTGCGAGTCAATTATATCGGAAATCAAAGTAGTAAGAAAGTAATACTCTAGAAAGTGACCGTGAACAAAAGAAAAATTATCCTTTGTTATTATTATATGAATTTTATGATCTAAATTAAAGTTCTTTGGATATATATTAGCTCTTCTGCCATTCTTTTTCCTATATTGTTTTATACAGAATCTCATTATTATTTATTAATATTGATTTATTAATATCTTTTTTCATAATTAATAACTGCAATATATTATTAATAATAAAATAATAAATAAAATAATAAATTATTAATAATAATTGTAATTTATGTTGCATTTATAAATAAATATTAAAAAACAATTCGTTGCCCGTTTATTATTTCCTCAATTATTAACCTAGTTTAGTTACACCCCCACTAAATCTTGTTATATTCATTAATTTCAGCTCTGAATCAATATTGAAAGCTTCTGGTTTTATTTCAGTATTATGAGCATTCCATAAATGGTTATCGATTTTCTTTTATAAACATAATTTATTATACATTGATTTTGCTTATAATTGAATGTTAAATTATGTCTCGAACATATTGCACAAATTATAAATCTTTCAAATAAATTGTCGGTCATTAATCCAATTCGTCACATTGCATAATTCTATTTGATAATTGTATTGGACTTTATCATCGCACGATCGGCTTTATCGGGCAGCTAAAAAATTGCGCGTCGCGATATTCTCTCAGCACAAATTGTTACGATCCATCATGTAACAAAATTTATCACTTGTCGCGACTCCTCGTGAAATTTTTCACGAACAATTTTGTCCATGCTCGTGCAAAATAATTATGCCATTACGTCCGACGTCACGAGGTAAAATTCGCGGATCTTTTATTTCTCATTTGCTCCTTCTGCAAAAAGCTCCGGGCGATTTAAATTTTGCCATTAACTTCACTGAATATTTAACGCACTTCACTCCGGTACAGACACGTTGTGGCTGTATAATGGACTCGTAATGCGTCCTCACAATCAGACTCAAAGATAATGAATTTATTATACAAATTGATTGTATTGCAATGTATTGCATTGCGTGGTATACACACATCGATATGTAATCGAAAGCTCTACAAGGCATTCGAGGAAAAAGAAATATTTCTAGTGGTTGTAATTAATAATGCTGTCATTGAATAAAATAATAATGTAATATATATTAAATAATATATATTAAATATATTAATTAATTATATGTGTATTAATTATATGTAATATATATTAATTATTGTATAATATTTATAAAACTATACATCTTTTCGTTTCATTGTAATAATTCATTATCTTAAATATCTATACTCGAATTTGCTCCTCGTCCTTATTTTCAATTTACCTCTACTTACATATTAATTTCTTTTTCTTCCTAATTTATTTCCTAAGTTATTATCAACACTTTTAATTATTACGTTTTTACTATTACAATTTAAGAAGCTTTAAATGTAATTATACAACTTTAAAAGATTTAAATGTAATTATCAATTTAAATATGAATTACTGTCAATATAATAAATACAGATGAAAAGATTTATGAATCAACAAGTGAATCAATGCAAATAATTATTTGTATTAAAATTTATTCTATTATAATAATCATGGATTATACAATAATTATGGATTATATAAAATTAAAGGTAATATAAAAGTTATTATGTGTCTTTATTCAATATTTATAGTTGGTATGTACTTTCTATCCCATATTTTTCCGAGTTTTTTGAAGAAAACCTTTTATTGAGGTAAGTACTTCGAAGATTTAAGCAGAGACATTTTATTTAATTGACTAATTTGATTAATATTTCCTTAAGGCACAAAATTTTTAAATAAAAAATTACTTATTGATATGATGAATTACTTATTGATAATATTAAGTAATTTTTATGTTAAAAAAGCATTTAAAAATTATTACCAAGTAAAGAAATCGTTTTTAAAATCATCGTAAAAAAAATATACTTACATTATACTCATAATGTAACTGTTTCAATTAAAATGATTTGTGAACGCAATCAGGTTACAACATTACCCATGGGTTTTATCATTGAATTACAAAAGGCTACAAAAAATATATCTGAAAAGCGTTTCAAATTAAATGCATTTTCATACCTTCCAATCATTTTCCCATACACATGTAATTATCAGAATTCCCAGTCGGTTGAGAAATTTTATTGACTTCTTCACAAGTAATGTGCATGTGCATGGAACAATATACATATATATAGAAACCGTTAATGGAAAATTATTGTTTAAACGAATGAATCATTCTACCGTGGAAGCGGCATTTTTTGCAACAAACGGATAAAGACGTAAAATGGCAAAGGTAACAATTTTTTGCTATTAACGAATGTAACTTAAAAAGAGAATAACCGTACATAACGAGTATTGCGATAAACATTATGGCACAAAGAGATACAATTAAATAATTATCGCGTTATAATAAACAATTCGCAACAATTAACATTCGATTCTTTATTATATTTTCATTTCTTGTAAGCATACAATTAAATTATTATCGTTTATTTCAGCGTTGAATGGGTAGCGTTGCGTTAATGGTAGACTAGAGGGTCGGATCTGGGTTAATTTAAACTATTAGCAGACACACCGGAAGTGAAGTAAAGAATGGGAGCAGAGAACGAGACAAAGGGGATTGCCAGGTGCAGGCGATGATGTTTTGAAGCGTGACAAATTACATAGTTGCCTTTCTAAGTTTCTAATTTTTAAGTTCTCAAAATTATTTCCTAAAGCAACATTTATACAGATACACTTAAACACATTTTATGCAAAATTTGATAATAAATTATCAAGAGTTTTCTTTTTATTTTAATTAATTCAAATTACATGCAGTATTTTATATTATTAGCTCTATGTGTAAACAGAAACGTTATACTAATTAATATAATTAATGCTAACGTTAATATTCTCTCTGTCTTATTAAACATTAATATTAATTAATACAATTATAATTTCTATATTTCACATACCTATTCACATTCATCTATTTTTTTAATATTTTTTTTTCTATTTTATATTTCATTTTCCTTCTTTCTGTGTTATATATAATGTGTTATATATATTTTTATTCTAGTACAATATTTCGTGTTTCTTTAAAATTCTTCTAAACATTTTTCGCCCTCATCTGTATATCGGAGTAAGAACAAATGTAGGAAATAATTGAGCAGAAGATCATAATGATGAACAATAAAATTCGCAATCAATAATGTTGACACCACAGAGATCGAACTAATTAAAAGACTAATTAACCGATTTCCCACGCGAGCCATGTATTCGAAATGCGCGAGGATCGCAGCTGGAATCTGATAAATGAGAAAGGTATCATCACTTGCGGGGATGCTCAAAGCGGCGTGTGGCTCGTGACGGCATTTTGACAACAGCCACTTTTACGTCACCGTCACACGCCCGTTACATGCCGATGCGTGCACGCATCCGTTACATGGGTGGCATGCGGCGCAACGCGTATCGTCGAATTACCTGCGGGCCATACGCGTTTCCTGCAAGTGGAACGAGGGAAGCCACAAGCGTGATTAAGATAGATCACGACCGGGTGTAAGTACATTTGCACCTGCTGACTGTAACCGGCATGCTTCATCGATAATTAAATTATATTCATCGGCAACAACAATTTACTTTTGTCCATCAAGCAAACGTACTTATAAGTCAAAATTGCACTAATGCGTTTTGCAAGAGTATTAGATATAAAATTGTAATTATTAAATTAGTACTCTAATCTGAATCAGTGGATAGTCACTAATTACCAGTGGCATACTTGGCACTGATATCAGTGATTATTCACTGATTCAGATTTAAAGAGTAATTATTCATTGTTACTATAATATAAAAGCTTAATCTTGATTATCTATATCAATTCAGGAATATATCAATTCAGGTAAATTAGTAAATAAAATTAGCGACATAAATCAAAATGAGAAAAAAATAGAAAACATTCACATAAGAATCTTAACATGAGAATTTTAGTAAATAGTAAACAAGTGATAAATAAATAAATTAAATAAATAATAATGATATATCGTTATTTATGCGTAGATAAAAACATTTTTAAATAAATATGGTTCACATATGTTTTATGATCACAATTAAGGAATCGCGCGTTCAAATAGCAAAGAATTTAAGTGGGACAAAGTCATTGCTGTGTCTAGATTAATTGCACGTCTACTATCCAGGGAGAAGTATGTCGACTTACTTAGCTCGTGACCCTTCACGTTAGTATTACTTCCTCAATCGAATAGTGACACACCTTTGTGGCATGACTGCTTACTTAACGCCATTGGTTCCACCTTGTAAAACGCGAACGCCTACCTTGTACACAACGCTGCGTGCATCGCCATGATGTCAATGACCACACCTTCTTTAGAGTAAATTAGATTTATAAACAGCGAATATCAGTAATTTATCATGATGCGTAATGTTGTGAGTTGTGATGTACGATGTTGTCGTTTTCCGCAAATGGAAAAGTAATTAACGGTGCGTTTTCACAATGATAACTAAATTCTATGTTTCATTTATAACTGTACTCATAATTTAACTCTTAAAACAAAAGCTTCACGATGGATTTAATACTTTAATAACATTTCCAAGTGATATTATAATAAATTTTGTTCAAAACATACATACATATATTATTCTTATATTGATTCTTATCTTATCTTTACTGAGAAGAGAATTATTCCTCACTAATTTTGGCTATGTTGTAAATCGATCGAAAAATATTAGATATTTAATCTGCTTATTTAAAAGTTTAAGGATTGAAATCTAGGGATCGAAAATAACGAATTTTTTTCATTTTTTGCAGCAAATATCTTCAAAATTATGAGGAGTATATACAAAAATATTTTATGTAAAAGTTTTATTATGTATTCTTAATAATGTATTTTATTGTTTAAAAATGTCAAATTTTTTAAATTTACCTCCATTCCTAATTGTTTCAACAAATTTCGACTTTTAAATCTTAAGATAAGTGATGCAAGGTAAGTAAAGCAAAAAAATATGCATCTAATATTTTTCGCTTTATGGCATATTCAATATCTAAAACAATCACTAAAACAGTGATGGTTTTGATGTCAAAGAGAAAATGGTTGCAATTACCATAATTTATATTTATTTTCAATATATGCTTTTTACTATAACTGTAAATATAATTATTATCGCTAACATTATAGCTAAATTCTCTCTCTCTCTCTCTNNTNTNTNTNTNTATATNTNTNTNTNTNTATAT
>NW_012130088.1:433987-447178 GCF_000143395.1 Atta cephalotes
ATATATTTTATGCAAAATAATAAAAAACATGGAAAGATTTAATTAATTTTACTAGAAAGAAACACTGTGCAAAAATATTATTCCTCAGATTAACAATAGGCAAGAAAATTAAATGCTACATGAAAATCCTGCTTGAATCTATTCGCTAATTTTCCAATTATCCCTAACTGTGCGCCTTGGATTCGGCATCCCGTTGGCGAGTGCAGTATTTAGATATACTCCACGCAAGCTTTACATTAGTAATACAGCTTTCGAGCAATTATTACTAGATTCCCCGGAAACAGTGATAATTAATTCGATCAAGCGTTAAGATCAAAAGCGCGTGGAACGATGCATCTTTAAAGCGACCTATGGTATACTCACGGAAGCGGGTTAATTAATATCCTCCTGATGAAAGGTAGGGTCGAGGGAGGCGTACGACACAACGTTGCGGCGGCTTAATCGAGGATTCGTTTGACGAACGACTCCGAGTATACGCCCCCGTTGTCCTCTCTCGTTCGTGCTTGTGCAAACAAAACGATCGCGTCAACGTTATAAACCCTGTTGAACTTTGCGGTCTAATTTCCTCGTGTAACCGCCCGTTCGTGTACCATCGTAGGACCATGTTGTTGCGTCTCTTCGGTGCCATGATGGCCAATCCCGACGGAGTTGTTCGAGTTACTATGGATAATACCTGTCCATTGACGTTAACTCTTTGCACATAGCGAATTGTCTTGGACAGCGAAGGGAAACGATGGATGAAGAATTGTCCTGGCATTCGTTTCCCGGATGCCCGATTTATACGTACAGGGTGTTTTATTTCAAACATAATAGATCGTATATCTCGGAAAATATGACAGATACGAAAAAATGTTTCAGATAAAAGTTGTACAGTTTGAGTGGTCGCAAATATTGGTAAAATTAATTCTCGCAAAAAATCCATTTTTCATGAATGGAGGTTACTATTATTTTACGCATACCTGCATATATCGCCCCCCTCCCCCGTAAGAAAAGTGATATAAAATTGATCAGGAGAAAGAAAAAATTGTATACTTTAAAATTATATATATATATATATATATACACTTACAGTAAATATAATATACTAAATATAAATTAATTAAAATTAATCATACAGTACTTCTTTTAAGTTTCAAGTTTAAAAATAATGTAGATATTAATTTATATTGATGCTTTCTAATAAATGATGAGTGTGCGATTATTTCATCTGTGTTTAACATTGACAAACAACAAGGATGTAATAATTCACTGTGCTACACTTTATTATCTGCGTTTCTTGTTGAAAAGCATCCGGTTGTTAAACCTTTAAAAACTATTCCTATATTTTGATTTGTATCATTTTTCTCGTTTTCAATTTTTTTTTATTTAAATTCAACTTGTATTACTATTGCTGATTAAAAATCAATGTAGTTAGATCAAATCCGTGCAAAATATGAAATTTGAAAAATTGTGTCACTTTTCTTACGGGGATGAGATATACATGTTACATGTGCGAAAGAATTATTATATCATGATGGCAATGATGAGATGAAATAGTTAATATATACGGCGACATAGAGCAATTAAAATGAAAATAGATGAGAATATTCAATGTAAAATGAGAATAATCGATTATTTTATAATTTAAAAACAGGAAGAAAATATTCATAGATAAATGAAAAACGTCGAATATTAATGCAAGTAGGCATTAATCGTTTTCGTTCCGAGATATTGGTATTCCATATAGATCACTTCAAATATGATGTAATATTCAATCCGAGAATAATCACCTGAAATATTTTTATATTCCTACGGCGAAAAAATATGAATTGATGTAAAAATGATATTATTTTTTTTCTTTAACGAACTTTTAAATACACAATTCCATAAAAAAATCTACAATAAAAAATAGTATTGCGTTATATTAATTAAAATCCTCTCTTATTTTTAGAAATACTGTTATAATACTATAATAATGTAAGCTATTTAATGTGCTTGTTCTGTTTAATATTTGCTTTTTGTTTATTCTTTCAGAAAATTGTAAATCCATATTCACATTTAATGTTCTCAAATATCAATAAATTGGAAAACAATCAAGAATATATAATATGTTGTTAATAATAGTGATTGTGATTGAGATATAAAAATACTAAGTAATTGTTTACGTAAAAGAATTGAGATGAGTACTCCTAAGTAAAAAAGAGAGAGCTTTTTTGTTTACAGAAAGGTAAAGAAAGAAATTCTTAAGAAATAATTCGAAAAACATCGATTTTAATAAATGTTTTATGAACAATTAAAATTAATAAAAAGGATATCAGCGAGATGTCATAAAATTGCTGCTTCGCGTCAAGTGCAATCGTTAAACATTTTGTCAAAGCGACGCTGTGACCGCCTGTCAATATTCACCGGTTATAAAATATATCTCACTCTCGTCAAGGCGAAACAAAAGTCATCAGAGCTTCTGCTGCGATATCGATAACGCCAGGCCGACGTATAAATCAAAATGGAAATAAAAGTTATTTACGGGGGCGCGCGCGGGAGAGCGCAGATCAGGCGCGGCTTGATAAAGTGGAAAAATGCAGCCAGGAGGCGGCTTTGTCGAAACAACGGACCGGCCATCCCTCAAGCTCCCACACCCCCTTCAACCCCGAAACCCATCAGCTCGGTGCTTGCCCGGTTTTATCACGGCGCCGTTTATCACCGCTTGCCTAGACAATGCCGTTGTTGTTCCCATTGTACGGCCCACGGGGATGCCGTCGTGACCCATATCCCCTTACCGAACACTCCCACGGGGAGAATCAAACACGTCGGTACGACTGTGAACCTTTCCGCATGTTCGCGCGGGAAAGATTCTATGGAACGTCAAACGGAAGGAAAGCGAACTCTCCTTCTTCCTTCCTAGAGCCGGCTTTGCGCGTCGCGAACTTCTATCGGGAACAATCTCGCTATTATCGCCAAGAAGAATCGAAGTCTCACCTCGCGACTGTGTGGATCGAGAGAGTTTGAGATACAGGATGAGAGACGGATAAAATAGCGGAAGAAATGGAGAAAGTGTTCGACAGACTCGACTTCAGAATTACGGTCGTTTAATTGCCTCCTCGAAGAACTAATAAAAAGTATCTCGTCAGACTCATATGGAATCGAGTAAGATTTGTGTCTGGGGTTAAGAATGCATTATACTTATTTTTACAAATGTGTTAATATTTATACTTTCAATAAACTATATACATGTAAAAATTGTGTTTATAACAATCTATTTTTCTTGAATTATATATTTTTATTTACTTTTATATTATTTTTAATATTATAAATTTAAATTTGAAAAATTATGACAAAAATTTTGATTTTTTTTTATAAGTACTTTAAGTATTCAAAATAATTTATTTAATAAAACAAAGTTTCATTGTGATTCAGATTAAATTAGTTACAAAGATTTAAAAGATATAAATTTAAAGTACTTTTACAAAAAAAATCAAGATTTTTTTTATATTTTAAAATATATTTCTATATATTTTTATTAGAGATCGCAGATTAAAAAAATATTATTTCTTATTAAAATAATTTTCGATCCAAATGATAAACCTCGCTTTTGTATTATTATATTTTTAAATTCGCGTTCTATGATAATCTGTAATTTTTTGAATAATTTTTTGAATAATGAAAAGTTTTTATAATAATACACTTATATGTTCTTGAAGCACAACCATCTAAAGTGAAATATATGAGTGACATATGTAAACAATTTATTTTATCCTAAGTGACATCTGATTATGTCACGTTATATAGAATGTCTCAGTTTTTTCCATTTCTTTTTTAAATTCTTTCATCGTTACAAAAAAGAGTATTTCTTAATACAAATAATCAATAATTTTTAAACTGTAAACTACCGAAAACTACTGAAAACTTAGAAAATTTTGTGAGCAAACAGACAACAAAATCATATTCTTCGTCTTATTCCTTGTTCCCAAAGTAATTTCTTTGCTGATTGTACTCTTTAAAAATAAACTTACGTTCATTTCTGATAGTTTATCCGAAACAGATTGTATAAATTATTTTTCAACGCGATTCTGCGAACTAATGCAGTGCTTTCTGATTGGTAGATCTCGCCAAGGATATAGAGTGCAGAAAGAGAGGAAAAGAAAAAGGATAGAAATTTGCAACGGGCGATGCGCGATATTGCGGTTTTCTTTATTACAATTGGTAACGCCGCATCTTATCCGTTATCCACGGATTGCTCTTCTGGAACGGCGTAACAAGTATTTAATAACCAAACTTGTTCCATTTCTTGTTTCCCTTCGCTTCCGCCTTTGTTTCTATATTGTATTCGAGCGTCTATCGAATGCGCTCAAGTGTCGCAAACATTCGGGTTATTGGATGCTGAAGCGGTTCGCGATACGCGCAGTATCGCAGTAACAGATATTAATAGTAGCCGCGATATTGTAGGCAATAAAAATGCTTTGACGTGGCGCTTTAGAATATTAATAAGATCATAATGATATTAATATATCATTATATCGAATAATGCTAATGCACATGCTAATAAAAATGATACCCGGTATCGTATTAAATATATTTAATAATAACAACCACAATCAAAACCGTAATATAATAATAACCACAATTCGAGATCGTTAATAATGTGTAAAAATAATATAATAATAATTAAAAATAAAAAATAATATAATAATAATATAATTGCTTCATGCGATTATTGAAATTGAGCTGACATAATTTATTAAAAAATATGTATTAATGGAAATATCTACAAATAGAAATTTCATATTATAAAGCTATGTTGCAAAATTTAGTAACAAGAAAAATGTCAATATGCAATAAAAGAGTGGAATAATACTATAAAATTATATATATAATTAGCCAATACCCCTTTTATTTATACCCTTTTTAATTTAATTTTTACATATTAATTGTTCAGAAAAGTAGGACGTATTATTGAGAAATTGCTATTGATATTTAATTATTATAATTGCTATCTACTTTTTATTTAATAATATAAATTAAAATAACAAAAAAAGAGTGAAAAGAAAATGAAAGAAAATAGGTTGAAGAAAAACATGTTATACATGCATATACGCTTATTACATTCTATTTTCGCGAATCTCAATTCAAGAAAGAAACAAATAAGATTGCATATTAATAAGAAAATATATCGAGATGTTGATATTAACTATTTCAATCTCTACTAAAACATTTCAAGACATCTCTATTCAGTCACAATTAATCGTCGATTTAATATAATTCCATAAACTAATTAATAATGAACATAAAGTCATCTGATTCTGATAAAGTATCAAATTGACGTATCTTAATTATTTTCTTACGAGGCCTTTAACTACAATACAATGAGATAAAAATGGTTACAATTATCGTAATTTAATTATAATTTAGCCATTTTTTGAAGTTAATTAAACATTTATAATTATTTTAACTATGCAAATATAGTTAATTATGCTATTAATATTAATTACACACACTGCTTGAAAATCTTTAGTTTTTTTAAACTAAATATATTTTTTAGTTATTATTACCATATAAATAATAAGTGAGTTTAAGAAAATTATATTCATTATTATAATTGCGATGCATTTATTGAAAAAAAGATTTATTTTATTTACCATTTATATTTTTGATATTTTATTGTATAAATATTGAAAATTATCATGATTTATAATTTTTTTCACGTTTGAGAAATTTACTTATTATTACTAAAATTATAACAGTAATAACCATAAATGAAATACCTAATCATAATTATTTTATCATGCAATTATAGTCATAAATTATAGTCATAAATTTCAAACATTTTTTTCTCAGTACACAAAGAGTTTTCTCATACGCCTAGACTAATATTACATTCATCCGTTTTTTGTCATAAATTTTCCAAGCATGTTGATTGGCTGACAGGACAAAGAGATTTTCGGATTTTTCCATCCAGCAATTAACTTATAAAAAAAAACTTATAAAAAACTAATTAACTTATAAAAAAAATTTATCATACGATAATGTAATATCAGTCCTAAACTGCTAACTTCCATATGATAGAAAGAAACGAACCTGATTTCAAGCTCTTTGTTCTTGTTTTCACATATATGCATCCTGTTTGTGAGTATATACCACGTGAACTGAGTATATTACGTAACTATATATTATGTGAAAACAGAGATTGTCTATGTGATTTATATATGTGAGAGTACGTAACTTAACCATGGGGCTGTCTTCAAACATGACGAAGTCGGCAGAGGCGAAGTCTAGGGCTACATTCCAAACGTTTATATATTACATAGAGTGAAATATTCCTCGGAGAGGACATTTTGAAATATAACCTAGGTATAGAAGTCTGTGGCTTTAATGCAAATATCTTCAGATCAAATTAAAGTAAGGTAAGATATTTTTAAACAATATATAAACAATATATAAAACAATATTTAAACAATATATAAATTTCTGCGAATATTTTACTTTCTCGCAAAACTTTCATTATTTATTTGATTATTCTTCGATTTGCTCACTATGGCTTTCATATCAACCTCTCGTCTCATCGACAAGTCAGAAAGCACTTTGCGACGATATAGATTCGCATCGCACATCCACCGGAATGACGTACGATCCGTGGATTTATCTCGAACACGACGGAGAGCGAGATAGGTACACGGAGATTTAAACCGATGGGATAACAGTAGTGCGGAGTTGCCGGCATATGTCTACGACTGGCACAAGTATATCGCTGTGTATTCGTGATAAATCTTCCCCGCTCTGAATATTTCGCCATGAAATCCTCTTACCCCCATCCACTTACCTTTCAACCTTTACAAATTGTAAGCACTTTATGCATCCTGATTATACGTTCAATCGGGCAGGGACAAGAAGACGCGAAAGAGATTTGCTATTTTCATATGTGCCTTTTAAACTAGTATGTAAACTCACAAGAGAAATCTGAATTTAATTAAGCAGAAAATGTCAGCAAAGGAACACCTCTATCTAATATCTATGCAAATGATTTAATTTTTTTCTTCTTTTTGAAATAAACGTAAAGGATAGTTGAATATTGGAATTTATTGTCTTATCAATTATCAAAATTAATATTTAATAAAAAAAATTTGATGTGACGAGGTAATAAACTTTGAATTTAATAAAAACAAATCAAAAATGAAAATAATATGCAATAATATGGAATTTTTGTTATGAAATTTATATCTATTAATTTGTTTCAATGTATCTAAATATTTTATTTTTGGGTTTTTTTAAAAATAAATACGAGGTATCTCCAACATTGATTGGAACGATACTATCGCACCTCGTTGCAACAGTTTGAAAATATGAAAATCGAAAAGCTGCAATAAAAGAAGAAACAAGTTTGCTCGCTCTCCTCTGTTTTCTTCAACTTCTACAATCGATGTCCCTTTATTTCTTGGCCAAGACTTGACTTTCCTCGTTCTCACAAAGTTTATTGGTTGACGGGGGCAATTTTAGGAACACGGCTGACCCGGAAGTAGCAAAGTTCCATTGGCGCCGCCTTATTTGCCCCGAGGATTTCGAATTTTACACGCGTTTACGATTTAACACTGTCAATCTGCCCATAGATATTGAACTCCAATGATAAAAGTGTCTCTCATTTTCTGATTATTATTACGCAATATTATTACATAATTGCCGTGCTGCCAAGTGTCAATATATCGCTTTTATACATAATATTATAATAATAGTAAAAATGTACAATGCATTTATTGTTTCTCCATTATTAATGATTTTCGCACAGGATTGCTAGAATTTTCATTGAAATTATAATATAACGCAATGTAATGTGATGCAACGTAGATAATGCGTTATTATAATATCATGTAATACGTTGCGCGTTGTTATTAATCGAGCACTTTATATCTTGGATATAGATAGTCTGATGAGTTTGGAATTTAATTAGCAAAAATTCAATATAGAAATTACGATTATAAAGTAGCATTTCACACTAAAAGGCTTCAAACAAGTTATATCAGTATAAATAAATAAAGAACTTTTATTTTTTCGTTCAAGTAAATCTTATTTCAATGAAAACTACATTGGTATGCAATTATTAAACGTGCTGAATATTGAAGATAAAAAATTGTGTAATTTGCTATAAAATGCTAAAATTTGCTACAAAATTTTTACTTTAAATTTTTTAAATTTGTAGTATATAAAAATATATATGCGTGCGTTATAATTTTTTATTGGCGCTTTTATATTCGAATAAATCTTTTGAATTCTCAACGATCTTAGTGCTTGCATTAATTCAACAAGTTCATCCCAAAAATAGTCTTATGGATGTTTTTATATCCCAATGAAAAAGTGAGAATTGTTGTAAAATATTATTTTGTATGGACATTGATTAATATATTTTCTTTCTTTTCTAATAACTATTCTTTAAAAATCTTTAAATATAACAATTTTAATAAAAATCCGCAATTAAAAATTTCATTATATTAATTAAAATTTTTATATTTTAGTAATACTATTATAATAAGCTGTTTCTTATTCTGCTTAATATTTATTTAGTTTCTCTCTATTTATCTTTTTTTATAAAATTATGAATCGTAATATTAAATACCAATAACATACTAATAAATCGGAAAATAATCAATAATAATATATATGTTATTAATAACAATAATTTTAATCCATTATTATAAAAACATCTCAGATAATCATTTACATTAAAAAAAATTAGATAACTATTTCCAAGTTAATATTATCTGTAGGTTCATTGAACTGCCAATTGAAAGCCGTAATTATCTAGTGGGCAAATATGCTAATTTTCGCAAAATAACACTCATGATATCACGAGATTAAACCTATTTCTCGCACTATAGCGACATCGGTTGTTCGCACGAGCAGGCCATTTATCGGTTTCTAATTACGTTTAATCGTTACGATTTCTCAGGATTAGTCGAAGGAGAACAGTCGAATGAGATGCCGCGGTGGCACGTCCGTGGCTAATCTTATGGCTAATTCGAAGTTAACGCCAATTACTTGCAACTTTCTCTGACTATAGTTGCCATTTTAGCTGTATTATAAAGTAGCTTTAATCAAGACTTTACAGTTAATTTGTTCACGAAGTCCTACTCCACGCTGCTTCATCGCGAATTATTTTGCAGAAGCACTTCACCACATTGTTGAATCAATTGAGCCATTTCGAATAACCGAGAGAATTTTATGTAATATAATATTTAAGAGATACAATAGGAATATAAATATAATATATGTACAGATTTACTTTTTATGTTAAATTTTATGTAAAATATAATGTATTGTTGTGTTCATCTCATTTAATTTGTTTCGATTATTCCATTATATTATTAATATTATTTACTTAATTTTTCATATATTTAATTAATTAGCGAAATATTCCTATAGAATATATAATAAATAGCAAATTGCAGCGTATTATTTGAGGGACAAGATCTGACGTTAAAATTTTAGTCATTGTATTTGTCGTGTTAACAAATAAAGTCTCGAAAAGATGAGCGAAATGGCGAATTTACAATGAAACAAAGCAAAGCTCGCTCATTTTCAACTTTTCGATAATCATTCTCGCGAAAGATATTTCTTTGCTATTGTGAAATTAAATAAAATTGATTACAAAGAGCGCGATTTATTCACTCTCTTGATATATTTCCTCAAAAACAATTGTTGTTTAACTATATGCATATCTGATATGCAAATGCATTTAATGAGCTAATGTTTCGCAGTTAAATCCATGTAGTTGGTTTTCGAAAAACTTTGATCACATATTTAAAGCAGAAACGACAAAAGAAACATGTAGGAGAAAATATCTAAGCGTTTATCTAAACAATATTTTCATCTATTATTTCAAACAAAATGGCTTTTCTTTCCGCAAGATATATTGTAATGATATGTTTCTCTTTTGTCTACCTTATTTCACAAGATTAAAATAAACCCTGACTTATTTCAGGCGGTTTAATTAAATTTGCGATGCAACGATCCAGAATTTATTCAAGTTAATGAGTGAACAATTTTCAGTTAGTATTATTAGTAACTGTTGTAAATGTAATGTAAGTCTCCAAAATACATTATATTTTTACCGAATTTCATAAATTTAATATAAATATTAAAAAATTTCCGTAACTGAAATAAATTTTTTTACTTGATGAAATTTAAAATTATTCTCTTAAATTAAGTTTGAATGTGTTATTATTATATTTAAGAATTTTAAAAATTTAAAGGATTAAAAATTATTTAGGATTAAAACTATTTAGGAGAGAATAAAACTAACAAATTGTGACCTAGAGAAAAAGTTTAACACAAATATTAATAAACATTGAAGAAAAGTATATAAGAGATATATTATTAAAATATTGGAAACTATTCTAGAAAGAAAATAAGCAGAGACATTATGAATAATTATTTAATTAGGAGAACATCTAATAACATAGATAATGTTTTTGCATTTTTGATAGCCAATCGAGCTATTTTATTCGTATGCTTTTCTGACAATCAATTTGAGGATTTACCTCGTTATTTTCTGATATAACGCTGACCAGCATCAGAAAATGAACGCTTTCGCTTCACTCGTGCGTACGATCGGATTTACTTTTTGTGTAATGCAAACTTTAATGAAACATGAACTATCGATTTTTAGGTAAGTATACCATTTTTAATGGTAAGTATTATGATTTCCGTAATTGCAAATGTTACATTATTAAGAGAATATAAGATTTAATACAATAAATAAAACATTCACGTGGGACTCAATGAATTTTATAAAAAAATTATTAGCGGCAATTTAAGAAACTTTTTCTAATAAAATATTAAATCTAAATATCAAAATCTAGTAATGTGTATTTCTTTTAAATTTTAACTTAAAATTCTGAGAACTATAAGTCTAATTATTTGGAATTCATGAGTTTCAAGATAAAATATTGGTAAGTGATATTAAGCTAATAATAAGTTCTCATCGTTGTTCAATAAAATATGATGTTTATAAAAAAAAACATTATTTATTTTATAAAATTATGAAAGATAAAAATTAAAAATAAAAAAGTATCTATTATAACTTACCTATTATAAAATCTGTCGGTGTTATAATTATTCTAATTAACTCTATAGTTGTGTATTTAAATACATTTATAGTGACACAAGGAAAGAATTTTGTGGAATACACTACAGCTAGCATAGAAGATATACAGGATGAATCAGTACAGGTGTACATTTTATGTAAAATTGTTTCTTGATGAATTGTATCAGTTTATGAACATATTGTATAATATGTATATATTCCTACGAAACAGAAAGCAATGACTAAGTTACTGTAAGATTGTGGAACAGCTTATGTCAAGCGATGAAGATGGATTGCTGCAACATGTTGTTCAAGATTCAATATCCTTAGCTATCGCACTCATTTATTTTATTGCCGTGTAATAATTCATATAAAAAGTTAAAAACGTGATCTACTCCAACAGTATACTCTCATCACTTTCGGACAATCCCATGGACTATTTAAAAAATTCGATTATCACGTACCAAAAAAAGATTAAAATTTATAAAATTTATCTGATCAAAAATAAACATATTTTAACTTATTTTTCATTAATTCAAAAACCATTAATGTTTACACATTTAAACTATATTGTTAATCCTATACATATATTTACGTTCTGAATAATTTCACAATTGTTTTAAAAAAATCATTAAGAAATATTTTTATACATAAATAAATCAAATTTTTTAACCTATCAATTTGAAGACACCATATCTAAAACAATCTATAAACAATCTATACACGTTATTAATTTTCAATTATCTCGCAAATTCTAGTAGAATGCACGAATTAAAATAAGATCGTTCTAGATACTCCTCGCTTAAATTCATACATGTTAAGAAACATTTCCGCGTCAGCTTTAGATAGGAGAGCATCTTGAATTTAATTACGCACAACAAGAGCGAGTCACGCGTAATACACATTAAGAGAACTTCCAGAACTGCAAACACAAAGTTAAGTAGCAGCTAAGCAGTCTCACACGGGCTTTGTCGAATTAATCTTAACTAACTGACTCCGCGAGGTCGATCGATAGCTTGCGGAATGCTTTTGTCAGAGCATCATCGTAACACGTCAAATAACTCGGAGTACGTTGTCGTCAGCTCGAAGAGCAAGTTCGCCAGATCAAATACGTTTGTCAATTGAGAATGGGGCGTCGATTCGGAATTTCATAGTCTCGCTTCATTGTCTCGTACCTCATTCGAATTCTTTGATCTTTGTCGAAGCATAAAATTCGAACTGGCGCAATAATAAAACGAATTCAGTGTCTACGAAGGCAGTTTTCGAAAAATATAGAATCTCTGCGTATAAAAAAAGATAATTTTGCCGTCATTACGGCAAATTTTCATTTTCAATTGCAAATTTCAATTGCACATTTTTTGTAAAAGCGATTAAAGTTTGTTTAATTAATTCTTCATGTCCGTTCATTCATAATATCAAAGTAATCTGCACGAAGGCAATATAGTACCGCTAATATTTCTATATTACACCTCCATTTACTTGAAAATTGCTACATGCATTTAATGCGTTCGTGTTTTAATGCATTTAACGTCAATAATGTGAATATTTCTCTACGCCGATGTTTGATATTAAGGCAAACGATACATCCTCCTGTATCATATCTACGTATATGTAGCAAGGTACGTACTTGATTGTGACGATTAGCTGAACCCGTGCCGGAAAGTTTCCCGTCGTCGGAACTTGCGCGATGGCGCAGCTGTTAGAAACTATGCGATGTCGATTGCGGCAATCGACCTCGGAGAGTTCGTACAAAAGACACGCTCAGCGAAATTACACGTCGCGGTGTACGTGTTCTTTTCTCGAACCGCTGATCCATACCGGCGAATTATATATGCGACTGGACGGTACACCGGTGACACTTACCTGGAACAAAGAAAAGAGAAATCGTATGTTAGAAAATACCAAAGAAATACCAAATGTTTGTACAGCGTTTTGCTAGGTTTTCCATTTTTATCTCGATAAAAAAAAATATCACTCGAAGATGAAAGGAGAAATGTTCTATATATTTATATAATTAGCGCCAGAATTATTACCATTCTTAATTTCGGAAATAATAGATACATAATCTTATTTTCGGTTAAAATGGATCTTGGTGTTTAATATTTATATGCAAATTTATATATAATAACATTTAAGTATTAGAT
>NW_012130088.1:451213-457861 GCF_000143395.1 Atta cephalotes
AGAGAGAGAGAGAGGAACACTTTTCGAGAGCTTGCAGGAAGAAAGCTAAGCGAGGGTATGTAAACGTCGCTACGGCCGCCACTAGAAAACGTGACGAAATGAGATCGTTCGTTGAATGCAAGCCCGAGAAATTTCTGAGACGTCGTCAACATACACAGTTCATCCACGGACGCGTCTCCGGTATAACTTCGCGCTCGCTATTTCACAAGAACAATGTTGAATGTTTACAGGACATTGTGATGAAACTTTCGGTTAATCTCTGCTCGCCTCTAAGCTGTCTTGCCATGAAATCAAGAATACTCGGATTTCTTTGAAAGGAGTCCTAGAAGTTTTGACAAGTATCTTCTGACGGCATTGTTTTATCGAGTTTTTTTTCAATAAAAGAACGAAAGATTCGTCAAGTTTAAATAAAGTGACACTGGATAAAATTTCACTCATTATATTGAATTAACCTGATAGGATATTACTTATAGTATTTTTTGCGCTGATTTTAAATCTGTTTAGTTAGTTTATGAAAAAGGTAAGATTTGATAACATACATATAAAAATTCCTCTACTTTATTTCTTTTGTTTATTATAAATATAAAAAAATGATTCGTAGAAAATAGCTACTGAAAATAGCTACTGAATTGAACATAACTTTCTACTTATTACAAAAAGTTTTAAACGATAAACGAATAAATTAACAAAAATGAATAATATACAATAATTTTATAATATACAATAATTTAAAAAAAATCATACATAACAAACTGTTATTAACAAAATGAAAAAGTTTTTAAAAAAAGATCAGTTACAAATTGAAGACCGTAGAATAAATTCTAATTCATTTTCAGAATTAACATAAAAAAGAAGAAATCAAAATTATTCATTTAATGAAATCATTGTCAACAATATATCACACTTTTAAATATAGATACAAGTCGCAGTTATGTCCATAAGAATTCATAAACATTTCAATTTTTAAGTTATAATCTGTGTTACACTGTGCTTTCTAAAAAAATATATAATCTTAAACATATCTTTTTATTCTTTTATAATTTTGTAAATTCTACGTATATGCTTTAAATTAATGATACTCTAATTTTCATGAGAGAGAGAGAGAGAGAGAGAGGGAGAGAATATTAAAATTGTTATTGTTATAAATGTTGATTTTCCGTACAATAATGTAGTCCAGTTCGCCTTAAGGGGCATGTTATTGGACTGTTTATCCTCTACACACAATGCCCTAGCAAGCCCCTGCAATATCCTTTACTATGGCAGCATGCCGGTGACACGTAATAAAGTCCAGCTTGTCTCCGTTTGACGCGCTTGCTGGAGAAGCGCGATCTAACCGGGGACATGAACTTTAGATGCATCGCCGTCGCAGCAAAGGTTAACGAGCGCCGAGATGCCACAGTTTGGGTATATTTCGCTCGATTAGGTCTCGCACCATGGATTTATGAGTGTCCCCAGTGGCTGTAGGTTGCCATTCAAGACATCGGATGCAGATAATATCCATCATTACACAATATTTAACGACGTTCTTGTTATGAGTAAATGTTAACATGTATGTTTTATTTAAAGCAACAATGTTACTTATGTTGCTCCAATTACCATTATGTTGCTCCATTACCACCTTTCTCGTTTATATCTGTCTCGATGAATGGCTTATAGCTCGATATCACTTGAATAAATGTTTGCACTTGAATAAACATCGTGATTAAAAAGGTTTTAGAGAAGCGACGCGAAAGTAGCATTCAGGTCGTTGTTATGAATGCTATTACAGGATCAGCAAGTGGCGCTGAAAATTATTCGTTGGAAAATGAATCGCATCCCTTTCAAATGCTCCAAAAGCGCCCTTCAAGATCCTGTAAGGATCCTGTCGGTTGGTCACGCGAATGAGGCGGGATATTATTCTGGCCGCGTGCTTCACGGACACGAGCCTTAAGTCGCATTCCACACGATACCCCGGGGTGCTTTTGTCAGATGACATGCCGGTGAATAATTCACCCGACCCATGCAACGCGATGACGTTCGTCCCGACGAGAAATCGTGACATCGTAATTCGAGCTCATGTCGGAATCCACCATCGCCCATTTTCCGTTTCCAGAGAGAAGGATCGTTTATATTATCAATCCTCTCTATCACGGAGATGCGGAATGTGGGGTTTCGAAAAGCGCGCCTCAATGTTCATCAAGTCGCCATCGTGCATAAAATAAGTATCTTTTTTTTTCTCTAGCAACTCCGGATCTTATGGCGTGAGTTCGCAAGGCTTGTCACGTTGTGTCGGTTGTTCTCAGTAGAGTGGTACGCAGGTGTGCCGGAAATAGCGGCGATATTGCTCGTTTATATGGCAAACATAATGGAGTATACCATGTCGTGTAAAGGTACTCTTATCTATAACATTATTGACTTCGGCACAGCTCCTTTGTCCTCTCAATCCTTATATAATAACTTTGCGTTACATTATCTGTTCTCGTAATACTTCGAGAGAATTTTAATTTAATATTCGTTAAAAATTCGGAATAAAATCAATTTTTTCAAACGTCTCTTTATACATATTATTTTTCCTTAAAGTCTAATTCTTTTCTCGAAACTTAATATGCTCTATGCTCGATGAATTTTTTTATTTATTCAATAATTACACTACATTTACAAATTTTGTGTAAAAATATATACCTCGATATATGTATAGACTGTTATTTTTGTAAGTTATTTTTGACATTGAACCAAAATCTATCGAAATATTTTCATCAAGTTCAGTTTCTGAGATATACGAAAAGACATATTTTCCAATATAATACTTTTATTGAATTTTTTTTAGAAAACAAATCAAACATACTAGGCGTTTAATTTTTATTTTTTATATGACTTTGAATCGGTTTCACGTATTAGAAAGCCTGCAATTGTAGTCTAACACGTTTTTGTTCTAATACTTCTTGATAACATTTTCCAATTATTAAAAATCTTGATTATTAAAATTAAATTCTAATAAAAATATGTTCGCCTTGTTCATTACTTGAATTATTCAGAAAGAAATGTTACATCTTAAAAATTTTTTTCTGATAAAATTTAAGTAAGAAATAGATTCAAATTCAGCGCTCCAAAATACGTTTAAAAAAGTTGTTTTTTCTTTTTGCACTGAAAATTATTTAAAAGGTCTAATTATATAAATTGAGGTAAAATAAATTAGTTTTTATATAAAATAAACGTCTCTGTGAGACGTTTTTTTTATATATTTTTATATATTTGAGATTAATGATATTATAAACAAATAAAAGTTTTTGTAAATATCCGGACATAGGTACACATCCGGTCATTGGGGCCTTCACCTTATATGTGATAAATAAAAATGACATACAGTTGGCTTAAATAATGGATATTTCTTCTGGAGCTATGGCATATCAAAAGTGTAAAACTTATGTTCAGAGAACACCTTTGATACATAGCTCAAGAAATATCCATTATTTGAATCATATGTATATAACATTTTTTGCTCACCATATTACAAATTACAACACATATGAAAATCAACTTATTTCATTAGCAACTAATATTTCATATAATTAATGCGGAGCCTTTTATAAACTAATGTTATTAATACTTCGACATCTCACTTATCAGTTTCTTCTTAATTAAATTTGAGCAAATATAAATCTTCAAAAATCGGAGGGATTATCTTTATTTGTTTTTATTTCACGTGTATCTATGGATACAAGATCGTTTACATACATTGAACGATACCGCTAGAATCCCAAACTGGATATTGAGGGACATCGATTTTACTAAACTGCAGATATGCGATAATACCGAAATTGTTATGCATATTGTTCCATTTTAAGATAGTGGCCCCACAGCAGAAAACCTCTGTCTCGAATTATCTTTTAAAATGTTATATTTAAGTTGTATTCTTATCATTTACGATGCAATGGATGTTGATGGTGCTAGATTACTATGCGGAACGAATAAAACGTTTTATGAAAAAATGTCTACATAACGTTGAGCGAAATACAAAAAGTAAAAAACGTTAGCGTCACTTTCTTTCGGATACAACGTATTATTATTATGAATCAGTAAATAAAAATATCAGCTTTACTCGTTGTTTTTTCTTACTTATTGCAATGCAAGTATCAAATAAATTGTATTAAAACTGAAAGTAGCAAATTAAATGAAATAGAAAAAGTTTTTTGTAATTTCTATAATGTTACAAACTAACCAGTAATAGAACAGCTTTTAAAATATGTGAGAATAGAAAAATATATATCTATATATACATCTATATATATAATACATTTATAGATATTTAAATAAAAAACCATTGTATACTATCACTTAAACTCGTAAAAAATAAAAGAATAAATTAATTTATTGACGTCTTCTTGGATTTCTAAACTTATTTTTATACAGAAAGAAATAATAACAAGTAATTTTGCAAATTACTTGTTCTGAAAATAAAATTTGTGCTAAAAGAAAGAAAAGGAAGAAAAAACAAATTGATTAAAAAATAACGAAATAAAAATGTACATTATAATATTTTATCGAATTTTTCTTTTGTATTTTTCTTCTGTAAAGCAATAAGTGTATTTTAGTATATCCGGAATAATTTTGGTGAATAAAATACCATCTGCAGACATGAAATAGAATACTATACATATTTTGTATGGAAGATATTATATCGAACAAATGCGGACGCAAGAGGGAATCTGTCGGGAAGAAAACGTAAACATGCAATGTAATATTTTATTGGAAACAATTCTTTTATATGGTAATACGGTCTCTTTAGTAACCTCTCGCTTGGATATTTTAGTATTGATCGGTATTCCCAGGGATCTAGCAACGTGAACGCAATTCAAGTGCCATCCGATGTGCGCCGAAGAAACAGACGACCGCATTTTCGCGAAACCGGAAAAGCGAGTTTCTCGTATTCTCTCGTCGCAGTTTACCCTCCGCTTACGTATGCGGCACTGCTGGGAAGTATTAAATCTCAAATATTTAATATTCTCAGATTTTCGTAACCCCGACATTCTCGTGTATTCTGCCACCAATGCGGACCAAAACTCCCACCGCCCTAAAGTGTGAAGCGTGTTACAACTAGCAAGAGACGACATTCTTCGTTCTGTGCAAAGATGTGCGATTTGTGTAAACACAACCGTTATAATGTGTACCTGTAATACAAGATACGTATTCAAAAAAGAAATACAGATAAAATTTTCATTAAGATTTTAGACAACCGAGACAAAATGATTATTTCGTAAATAGGCTATCATTGAAAAAGAGGGAATTGATTATTGATTAAAATAAAATTATTGTTTTATTCATTTATTTTAAAACAGTCTTTTTTGTAAAAAAAAATGTATATTTTATCTCAAACTTGAAGTTTAATCGATTCTTTTTTAACATCGATCTTTGAGTATTAAATGAAAAATAATTATTACCAAACTATTATTAACTATGATGTTTTTATTAATACAAGTTGAGATCAAATATCGGAGAAAATATATCATGAGAATATTCATGAGAAAAATAATTATAAAATCATCGTACATGATTTTTTTTCTTTTTAACTAGGTACAGTAGCAAAAAATAACATCATATTTTGGCGAAAGCCGGATGAACTAAAAATATTCATCTAAACGACCTCGTCTGAAAAACCTAAAAATGCCGCTACAGTCAAAGTACTTTTATGACAAAAATATAAAGGCACATATTCTTTAATATATTTTTTTCTGAACTTTTTAATTTACAGATTTCCCAGATGAATTCTACGTCATCGAAATATATCAGAAAAATATAGAAAATTGACATTAAATTCCAGCGTTATGTTTAATGCCAGCTTTCACTATTCGATATTCTCTCGATATGAAATTGCAATTGTTACGAATGAAAATAAAATATCTCCGAATGTATGTGACGCCGAAGTAATTTTTCATCGGATAATGGAATCCGATCAAACAGGGAACGTATAAAACGCTCGTCATGCTCAACAGCTAGCCTGACTGATTTGACATTAAGTTATTATTTTTAATTCAAAAATAATAAAGAATAAAAAGAATTTATCATATATTTTTATCTATTTTTAGCTTTAAACTCGAGAAAATACAACAGATAAGCACAAATGTATTTTTTCAGTCTTAGTTCATTTTATATATTGTAATTGCGTTGCAATTGAATTGAATTGATTTAAATATATCGCATATTTAAAGAGATCCAAAACTCTGTTTCATCGATCAAACGCAATAACTTTTGTATCAATTCTTCGTATTTATTATTTTTGCAGATTTAGAAAATCTTTTTCAGAATTTAAGTATAAACAATAACAACACTATTCGAACCGAACAAATTTACATGAAAACCAAAAAAAATTGGAAAATTACAGGCTCTGGCATTGATTTCTAACAATATAAGCTTTATATGAAAGTTTTATACTTTATATGTAAAAAAAACAAGCTTCGTTCTAGGGATTACGTAAAAGAATAATATTATGCTTTTAGAAATGATAAGAGAAAAGATTATGTGAACATATTGTATCACGTGTGTATATGATGTATTGACACAGTAGTATGTAATGATCTTATTAAAGCTGTTTCATAAATCGTATATTTGTGTGTGTGTGTGTGTGTGTGTGTGTGTGTATGTGTGTGTGTGTGTGTGTGTGTGTGTGTGTGT
>NW_012130088.1:457881-463740 GCF_000143395.1 Atta cephalotes
TTGTGTGTGTGTGTGTGTGTGTGTGTGTGTATGTGTGTGTGTGTGTGTGTGTGTGTGTGTGTGCGTGCGTGTGCGTGTGTGGGTTATAAATTGTATGAAAATCGATAAAACAGCAATTATATTCTGTCGGAATTGGTCTTCAGTTTAGGATGCCCTTAAGTTAACTGTTTTCTCATAATAAATATATTTAAATAAAATTGATAATTTATAAATATTTTTAAAGAAAAATTGATTTTATTAACGCACGAACATCAGGTAAAATTGTCTCATTATTTACGATTATATCTTTTCGATACTCAAGTGGTACAAGTGATTATTGTATCCTCGAATAGAACTACCGATTCGATTCTGCAGTCTAACCAGCACGTAGAAACCAATAATTGAAGGAAGTAGTTTGCCTTAACTATTAGCGACCAACGTATCTAACTATCTACGCTAGTGTCCGATAACGAAGACAGGGCTGGACTGTCGTTAGAATTAATATCGTCCGTTCAATTTCGATTTACCTACCTAATACATTTATCCCACTAGATATTAGATTAGGAAAATATCGAGAAATAGAGAGAGGCAAAATCTTAAATCAATAATTCAAAACAACCGAGAGAATTGCTTGTTCAATAGAGCTCTTCGTTGTATTGATCAGAAAAATAATAAAAAGAAGAATCGTACGGGCATTAATTTAAAAAATTGAATATGCGGAAAGGACGATTTTGCTGAAAATAATTTTATTGAAAATTTAAATTAGTCCCTAAAATATCCACATTTTTTTCAATATTTCTTGTCATTTTTTAATTAATATTTTATAATTACTTTGATGATTCAACAAAATTATTTTCATATTAGGCAAACTTTTAGATCTTTCATCAAAATTGTTTTTCTCATGTAGAATCAATTTAAAGAAATACCCACTACGGTTTTCTTATGTTAAAGCCTTTCAAATTTCGATCGCAATTGAAAATAAATTTTATATAGCAATTCAAGAAAGTATGCTCGATTATCGAGCGACATTAGTTCCTCGCTTATCAGTAGTCGCGTAGTGATAAAAGATACCTGCCTCTAGCTGGTGGCACATCAGCGTATATTCCATCGTGGAAACTTTGAAGTGACGGGAAGAATGTTCGCGTCGCGACAACTTTCTATTTAAATTGGATGGGAAATGGAGAGGAAAGTGCAGAACGGTTTGGGATAGGAGAGAGGGAGAGATGTAGGCATCGCTCACGAGGGAACGATTTCAGGGTAGATTTCGTTCGCCTCGTGTTACTGATGTCTCGCGTATCGACGAATGCATCGTTTAACAGAGAGCGCCCACGCACTTCAAGGAGCGTTCAGAGAAAAATGAATTTATGTCTGCCGCACCGTTCGAACTGAAGGTTAGCGAGATCGAGGTTATATGCCTCGGGTGTATGTTGATAAATGCGAAGTCTGAAACTCATCCCGCCTATTGCATGCCTCGCACGCGATATAACGCCAAGAGAAATGTTTTGTTTCCGTCCGAATGTTCGAAAGATCCGACTATGGATAGAGAAAAAAGAGTAAGAAAGCATAAAGAGATGAGGCTGTCTCTCTTTCTCGCACGAGACGGTGATAACGACGAATAATTTCGCGTGAGATATAAGTATCGAGCGATTTCCCTGCCATCAGTTCGAGAAGAAATGTTATTACGAAAATCGAGTAGAGAAACTAAGGATAAATTGAACCGTAAGAGAATCGGAGAAGTGATAAGGCATGTCCCTCGTCGCGTATAACGCTTGTGAGAGTTTAACGATAAAGTTGTCGTTGGAGATTCTCATTTCCTGCTTAGATCATCGTCGAATAGATAGCTCGACTGGAGATAAAGGTGTTTGATTGATGAATGATTCGATCAAGGTGAAAAGATAAATAGCTAAGCATTTTTGATCAAAATAATGAGGTTTGTCTCTATTAATGGTATACTATTAAATTATTAATGTGATTGTAGAAATTTCTAAAGTATATACAGTAGTGGCCAAAAGTTTCCGATCAACATATAATTTTGCGATAATCTTTGTCAATTTATTTTTTAATTTATATTAATTTATATAAAATTTATATAAAAAAAATTTATATAATTTAAAAAAATAAGTTAATAAAATTGTTGTTATGTATAATCAACTTAAAAATACGATATTTTAAATATTAAGTATTTATATTAATATTAAATCTTTATTTGTAAAAATTCTTTATCCGAGCAATACAATAAAGTGACTAAAAATTATCAGCACATGTTTGCTTTATAAATAATTTTATTTACCTTATAAATTGTTTAATAAATTATTTTAAGCAATTTTCTTGTAAAATCAAATTTTGAAAGTTCAGCAAACTATTGTACAAAAAATTAAATATTACTCAAATTGGATTTATGGAAAATTATATTTTGGAAAAATTATATTTTTATTACAATTTTTGTTTGTTTCCTTTCTTTTCTTAATGATAATAAAAATGTGTTGAGCAATTTCGCACGATTCTATACATAGATCTCATTTTAAAAAGATAACTTTGCAACTTCTTTCTGAGATTCTTGAATATTCCAAAATAGAGTATATGCATGTTATTTTCACGCAGCACGATGCTCAGGGAAGATGGTCGAAAATGATTTCAGAATGTTCTACGGTATATTCCAAGTTCAATTTCTGCGAGAGAGGAGACTAAACTCAACGAAAGTTTCAACGAAGCGAGGCGCTTCCCTAGGCTCGCGTTTACGTGACACCCTCACGCGAAGGTGCTTTCAACTCGTTTCGATGAAACTGCCGTTCTATTATTGCTCCATTTGTAGTGCCAGAAAACTCCTGTCCTATTTCATGGAAAAACTTTCGCAAATTATCGAGACGCACCACTGCTACGATGGTAAGTGAAGTCTGCTTTGTCGTGCCTACAATTTATGCATCTCTATCTATTGTATTCACAATTTCTATTTCCTTCATGTATCCCTTTTTTATTCGCTAAATCTCTGAAGTTGACAATATTTGCAACACTGCTGGATTTATAAAACCCATTTAATTTATGTTGATTGAAAAGCACCAATTAATTTCAAGAATCCAAAATGATATAACTCTGAATATATGACTCTGATATAACTATGAAAATGAATACTAATAATAAGATAAGAGAAAGTGAAAATGCTCATATATTTTCAAAACAAATTAAATAAAGTCATGGCTTATTTCGAGATTATAATTAGACTGACTTTAAATTAATACATTTAACATAACAATGTAAATATATAATAATCTAAATACATTATTTTATTAATTGTATTTAAATTATTATACAGTATTTATGTTATGTTATATATTGTTATGTTAATTGTATTAATTTAAAGTCAGTCTAATTATAAGCTCAAAATAAGCTACGACTTTTTTAACTAATAATAAGTTTATTCTAATTAATATATAATTACACGGAGAAAATTTTATATTTAAAATTACTATAATGTTGTAGAAGCTGCGGACTATCATGATAATTATAAGTCTAAATGTTATAGCTATTTTTTTAAAAACAATAATGCAATAATTTTTACACTTTTTCATAGTAAACATTTTTTATTACAAAATCAAAACTTGTTGAATAACAGTATTAGTATTGTAAAGATAAGTAAAAAATATATACTTAGAAAATTTTTTTTGTGTATCATAAAAATTAACTGTTTTCATGTTAGAATATGACTTAAGCACTTGCTTTTAACAAAAATTACTCTATTTATATAAAAATTAGTATTAGTACAGTAAAAGTTATGTCGGAATTATGTTGTGATGGTCCATCGAAAATGCAAGACATAATAAAGTGTAATTTAAAATTATATTAAAACTTAATATTAATTTACTCCGTGTATAAAAATAAGCAAAGAGATTCATATTTCGTCAAAGTGAATCTTGTATTTGTTGGTGTTTAATACTAAATTTATTGTAATAACAATAATTCAAATTTACAGATATAATATAAAGAATATAATTGAGTGGATGGTTGTAAGTCTAATCATAGATCCACTGTCAATTGAAGGTTAATGCCACGTATTTAGATTAATGTGTAGATTAAATTAATTCTCTAATTGCTCTTCATCTTTTTTTAATTCTTAAAACTAAAAATAATAAAAAATTAGTTCAAACAAGTTTAAACTACATTAATGGAAACGGGCATAAATGTGTTATGTCACACATGTACTAAGCAACAGTATCTTTTATTTCCTAATATTGCACAGCTTTTTCATTCAAATATGTATTTGGAAGAAAATTGTGATTTTAACTGTTTGAAGATATTTAATGTAAAAACGGTGATTTATCTTGGATATTCACAGAGATTTCTAGCGTCGATTATAATAAGAGCTGCTTCGAGCTCTTTGTGCTCTTTGGAATCGTTCTGCCTCGCCAGAAAAGAAACCCATCGCGATGACATCAAGGATACGCTCTTTACGTACCCCCTTCCGTATAACCTGAATCGGGAGTCTTTTTCGCGTTCGGTCGAGGAACCGTCTCATTTCCGGTCGCCTGATCTCTTCGCTTTGCGCCCGAATGACATGTAAAGAATGAAATCCACAAGAGCATCTTAAATCGGTACCATGGCAACGCATCGCTATTTCGGCATGGTCGGCTAGTTTCCAAAGTTTTTGCGCTCGAGATCGCGACGAGCGAGTTTTGCTATATAGAAAATGAAATCGAGCTTATCCCGCGATAAAAGAGATCGTAAGGCGTACATAAGATTTCCATATGCTGTTACATCACAGTGGACAGAAACAGAATGCAGTCCTTAGCAAATAGTGAAATATACAAAAAATGCAATTGAATTGTTTATATAAAAATACAAGATGTTCTAGAAATCGTGATAATACAACCCGGAGAAAGATAATTCCTTATAAAAGTAAGTATCGAAAATATAAAATAAAATGTTTTCGTATAATAGAGATTCTGTTTAAAAAAAAAAATCGAAGTTTGAATATTCAATGTACGCGTGCACTTGATTAGATCACAATCTATTTATTCAACTCTGATCGTTTTATATATATAAATATATACAATATATCAATTTGAATTTGGTGTAGATTAAAGTAAATGCAACAAATCCAATATTTATTTTATTAATTGAAAAAGTTTATAGTGTTTATTTAAAAAATTTTATTCAATGTTTTCGATTTACTTTTACATGAGAAATTATTTCTTTCCCAGTTGTATAAGGGACTACAATTTTCGAAACATGTATAATCACAACTAAATTAAGACAAAATGATTTTAATTTTAACGAATAAACTATCAAGTATAGATCATTCTAAGTATACAAGTTTATTATAATAAAGTAAATAAAGATTATTATAACTATTATAGATATAAATATTATAGATAATACCCATTTAAACTAAATCAGCTTCGCATTCGCGATATGTGCGACACAAATTCAAAGACAAGACTTAATGTAGTCGAAATTTGCGTTAAAATATCGAACAAAATGACGTTAAACTCTCATTCTCTTTATCCATTTATTCCGATCTGGTAACTACTCACCGCGACGTCTTTCAGCCCCTAAATCGTGATATACATGCAAATTTTCCGTAGCAAGGTCTACGAAACGGAACTTTGACCGCCATTACGACGTCGGATATTGAATATCGTAATGCAGTACCTCCGTTCTGCTCGGTCATATACCAAGAAGGAATCGAGCTACGCCCACACAGAATTTCTGGAGAAACTTTATGTTCTTATAACGGGTGTCTTGGACATACCACAAAAATTTAAGGAATAAAAGCAAACTATATACACTCACACTCACACACACACACACACACACACACACACACACACACACACACACACACACACACACACATACACACACACACACACACACACACACACA
>NW_012130088.1:466404-471823 GCF_000143395.1 Atta cephalotes
CACACACACACACACACACACACACACACACACACACACACACACACACACACACACACACACACACACACACACACACACATATATAAAAGCAGAGTATAATTCTTAAATATAATTCATAAATTTTTAAAAACTGTCAAAAATATATTCTAACATATGAACACTTTAAAAAATTATTTTACCCAATATGTAATATATTATTGAACTATTATTCCCAGATTTGTTTAAACTGCAACCGTGCTGTTTGGAAATAGTAAAATTACTAAAGAAAATAATTTCCTATTC
Organism: Atta cephalotes; assembly: GCF_000143395.1. NCBI lineage: Eukaryota > Metazoa > Arthropoda > Insecta > Hymenoptera > Formicidae > Atta > Atta cephalotes. Next base: position 466,690 of record NW_012130088.1, read on the forward strand.
TGAATATTGATATCATCCGGTTCCAATAAATTGTTTTATACTATATAAAGTGGATAGTTTGACGACCATCGCAGAGGTTTCAATGTATACCCTATGCATTGCTATAAGCGATATCCATTTCATGGAGTCTACAGCAGTACGTATATATCGTTGTTGACCTTTCTGCATCCATATACTATAAATTCAGAAACAAATTTTTGCAGGACATCTCGATTGAATTCCTGTATGTATCGTGTGTCAATAGTTTCATAACCGAGACCAGAAAGTGGATAGAATGATTTCACAATAATTATTAAATTTGATCTATTAATCCATATAAAACGATGATCCGCCTCTGATCTCTAGTTCCGAAATTATGCGCACAATAGCGATGACGCTCGTTTGTCCTTCTACCATCGTTACATAACTCCATAACTACAGCGCCGGCTGTAAATTTGAACTGTCTTGGGCACGAATAGTTAGAGATCTACACCAGCGTCTTGCTGCTGAAATCGTCGAATGGTCCGACCATTGTTACCAAACGATAAATCCGTTTATCAAATCCGTTTATCAAATCTACATTTAAAATAAAATTAAATTTGGATTGAATTTTGTTATATACAGCAATGTATATATCCTGTCAGTCAGACATATGAAAAATACCTGAGACAATAACAAAAAAAATTGAGTGAGAAACAAACTTACTAGAAGTTATAAATTAATATAGACGATAAGAGATTTAATTGACTATAACCATTATTTGAGTAGTTTCTGCAAAAATATAAATTCATACTATTTTCTTCTTGACATTTTGGCACAGATATGACAACCTAAGATATTATTTAAAAGGCCAAAACATATTTTACAAATACATTTCTTTCATAAAATAACTTTTAATTGTATACAATAAATTGAATCATAGAATACAATAAATATTCTGTATGTAAAGATAAAAGATACATCAATATTCAATTCTATACTGTATATTACAAAAATCGGAAATATCGAGAAGAAAAAGATAAATAATGTAAACAGTTACAGATTTAAAGTTTTTAGTTAGTTACAAATGAAATAATACCAATTAATTTTTAATATTCAATTAATTTTTAACAGAAAAGCTCTTATAGTAATGTTAAAAGTTGTTGTACAGTGTCATTTTGAGGCAAAAAATACATTGAAATAATGAGTTATAATAAATTGTACTCAAAAAAAAGTATAAGATTTTGAGGATAGACTTTCTAAAGATTAGAAATTAAATAACTATTAAAAACATTAAAAATAAACAAAAAATTTTCTTAAATATGTATAGCTACATTTCTGGCTATTTTTATTTCTCAATAAAATCTAATTCTCTTTGAACTATTTTACAATAATCTTTTTAATACAACAGTCGAGAGAGAATTAGACTTTATTGAGATATAAAAACAGAAATACACCACACATTTTTAAGAAAAATCTTCTTATTCATTTTATAATATACTTAAGTACCGCTTATCGCTACTGATTGTATATATGTACTTAAAGATCTCTCTGTGCATTTAATATTATGCAGAATTGCAATTTCGAAAGATTGGCTCACGGCGAAGTTCGTGAAATCCCTAGCGTACATCGAATCCGTTCAAGAGAGAACAGGCAAGCGTGAATTTAAAATAAACATGTTCGCTTCCATTCGGGAATTTGCTTTTGTGCGAGTGCACCGACGGCAAATGTCGATCTGTGCACTTGTCCAAGCAAACAGAATTTGACTGCGGTGGCATAGCCCTCCATGCGCGAGCGAACTTTAAAACTGGACGAACTATCCGCAGACTGTCTATCTACCTCGAAGTGGGCATGAATAGATCGCGAATGGAAGAAGCACTTCACTGAAGAAGTTAGAAAAACGGTGCCGCGAGTAGAAGATGTTTACTCCTTCGTTTCTCGACTCGGCACTTGAACGGTACCGACAGTATTCCACGCTAAAAATGTCCATTTCCAGCGATCGCCGTGTAATTTTCTCGCGTTCCGCTCCGCTTCGAAACGTTTACGAGTTCGTGAAACGATGTACTTACATTTCGCTGAACGATTTCGGAGAGCGGCATCAAACGTACGAAAATTGGGTTTCCCATAATACTGTGCACAAGTGAGGTTTCTAATTTATTTATTGGTTCCGCGGATAGTTTATAAAATTTTATGACAGAAAGAAAACGCAGAATTTTTATTTTATATTCTTATACAATACTTTCAAAACGTCAGGCACTACTGTGATACGCGCAATTAATGTCTTGTGTAAAATTTAAAGAAAGATAATGATACGTTAAAAATTTAAAAGAGTTTTCAGTTTTATCACAAATCCCAGAAAACGCGAACTTTGTTACTATATTTCTCGTATATCATATTTCTCATTTATACAAGAAGAAGGGTAAACCGCTAGGGAATTTTGATATAAGAGGTCAAGTAGGAATTAGCGAGTATTACTTGAAGAGAAGGTTATAATGTAATGAGAGCGCAGAAATTCTCATTTCAGTAATACCTGTTTAATCTTTCGGCAACGTACTTGATAAATTTTACAAAATCCTCGGTTTTAAAGAAATATTATAAAGCAACTCCAAGTATAATCGAACGAGATAACAAATGAAACAATCAAAATTAACATTAAAATTACCAATTAATAATTAAATATAATATTCTATTATAATAATTAATTTCAATCTGTTATGTAAATATTATAAGCTTTAATTATTAATGTTTTTAATTTATTGCAGAATAATATTATTAATTATTATCATTAATTAAAGAGACTCAGAGAGAGAGTAATATGATAATATCAATTTTTTAAATAAGATTTATCTATCGGGATATCTTTCACGCATTCATTAACTAATTACGAAATTATCTTCATAATCATTATCCACATTCAATGTGGATAATATAAAACTACTTATGTAAAAACTACTCTATTTTCGTAGGAATATCATATGACATTTGATCTACTTTACAATTGAAAACTCATCGCATGAAAGTATATTGACTCTATCATTTTTCATTTAATAATTTCTTATAATTATTCTGATCAATTTATTGCAATTGATGTTGATCAAAAGAAAAATATGTACAAAGAAAAACGTTATAAAAGACCCGGAAAGGACGAATAAATATTCCTGCTACAATAGCTGCACATACTTCCAATATTGATTTTTTCATTTTCTCGCGCGTCCATATTATTGAAATTCTTCCGGCTTAAAGCACATTCGCTCACTTGACCCTTACTCTCGACAAGAACAATTAATCAATAAAAGCCCTAAGCAATCAAGCTGAATCTTTAGTGCTTAAATAACTCTGTGTGAATTTATAAGCCATATCCCTGCAAACTGCGCGCCGAATTTAATTTTCTGTCTTGAAATGTAATCCTAACAGAACTAGAGTAGTAATATTACAAATTAAAATGACAAGTAATTTAATAATATTAATACTCTAGATTTTAGAAGACGTTAATAATAACATGATATAACAATATGTGTCAAACTTATAAATAATTTCATTGCAAAAAATATTACCTCGAAGAACAATTAAGTTGCTAAGAAATGTGGAAAATGGCGAATGAAGGAAAATGCCGAAATGTTGCCTCGATCAACCGACATCCTGGCCCACGTTCAATGTACGCCCATTGTTGGGGTTCGATCACCTCGGGAGATCCGCTTCTCTGCGTTCGTTCTCCATACAGGCAGAGGTAGGAGCCATGAAGGCATATAGCGATGCATATACTAGCTGATACAGGTGCATGGACACCGATGCGAATCGGTCGACTGCAAATCGCGGGGGACGATCATGAAGGGGTTCATGAGCAAGGGATCGGCATCAGGATGGTAGCTTTCGAGATCAGGTAGGCAGGTTGACAGCGCCAATAGAAGGGGATCGGAGGGCGATCGTTCTGCAGCTGGATGGCTGCTTTCTGTCGACGAGCATTGTCGGCGCATTGACTTATCGACCGGGGGATACGAAGCATAGCTCTGCGCTACGATGGATCGCGGTTATGTCCGTTGTTGCGGTATAACGAGGGTCGCCCTTATCCCGCTTCCCTTATCCATCCTATCATACGTCTATCTTCGCAACTAGGCGTCAATGTTCGTCATTACTTGCCAGCAAAGACGAGAGTATGTCTGACGATGTCTCCAAGTGAGAGTAGAATCTTGTGGATGATGTAGCAGTACTTACCAAAGGGTCAATGATATCGTCGCGGTTTATGTAATAATTGTTTCTATACAGAACGTCACTGAAATATTTAGGCAAGCTCCCAAAGGATATTTTAATAAAAGTTATTTTAATTCACACTTTTCTTTTAATTAAATACAGATCTAAAAATAATTTTGTTGGACTATTAAAATAATTATGTAGAATGCTATTAGGTATACAACTTTGCTTCCGCCGTTTTCCTATAGATGGCTTTAGCGGTAAGTGGTGGTCGAAATAAATAGATCATAGACGTCATACAATAAACTTAGGCATCTGTCAACATAATCCCATAGAAACATTAGTCGATTTGTGTCTGCATCATAAAGTTATTCTCGATTGAAAATGTCAGTTTACGAGCTAAATTCTCATCATTTGCGGGAGGTTTTAATTTTTTGCTTCAATATGAAGAAATCTGCGGTTGAGGCTCATCGAATGCTCTCAAATACTTATGGTGAGGCCGCTATTAGTGAAAGAACGTGTCGTGAGTGATTTCATTGCTTCAAGAATGAACGGTGATTTTGACGTCCAAGGTCATGCTCTGTATTTGATGGGACCAGCTCGGCGTAGTGTATTATGAACTATTAAAACCGACTGAAACAATCACAGGCGATCGGTATCGAACGCAATTGATGCGTTTGAGCCGAGCATTGAAAGACAAACGGTCGCAATACAACGAGAGACACGATAAAATGATTTTGCAGCGTGACAATGCTCGACCCCATGTTGCGAAAGTGGTCAAGACATACTTGGAAACGTTGAAATAGGAAGTCCTATCCCACCCGCCGTATTCTCCAGACGTTGCTCCCTCTGACTATCACTTGTTTCGATCAATGGCACACGGCCTGGCTGACCAGCACTTCCGGTCTTATGAAGAAGTAAAAAATTGGATCGATTCGTGGATAGCCTCAAAAGATGACCAGTTTTTTCGACGCGGGATTCGTACGTT
>NW_012130088.1:471843-489342 GCF_000143395.1 Atta cephalotes
GTAGTGGCCAGCGATGGACAATACTTTGAATCATAAATGTATAACCAGTTTTTTACAATAAGCCTCGAATTTCGGAAAAAAAACGGCGGAAGCAAAGTTGTACATCTAATACTTATTGCAAATACAATTTTTTTGTATGAAGCTTGAATGAAGGTTTTTACATAATTATTTTGGTAATCCAAATTTTCAGCAAAATTGTTTTTCTCAAACGATTGAAATATTTCTTAGAGAATTAAGCTTGGTAATAGACAAATTCGTACTTCATATTTATTTCAAAGTCTATTATTTCAAACAAATATTGATTTAACAGAAATTTAGTTGTTTTAATTTATGAAAGCTTGCATTAATATTAAAGTTGTTACTAATAATATCATTTTTTGCTTTCTCCATGAAGGATTACTAATTTACCTAATATTACCTAAATTTACGTAATACATATTTTAATTGAGCGAATGCATTTAATTGGTTCTACATCACCAAAGTTTTTGAATTAATCCGTAAATGTTTACGCAATATCGGTTCGAGTGGAAGGCGAAGTAAATAGAACGTCATCATAGCACCATTCATTGTCACACGTCGCGCGGCGATGTTTGCAAATGCGAAAATCTTTAGACACGTGTCACGTCGGAGCGTGTCGCACGGCGTGGAAACAACGTACTTATAGCCCATTAAAATGGATGTAAAACAAGGGATCGTATATGCATGGTACCGCGCACTGCAGCACGGTATCGCGTCGTATGTATCAAGTGGATTTTAAACTTAAATCTGCCTTCACCTTACGCGCATGTCTAACAGAACGACGAATTCGTGCCGTTGCCTAGTCTGAGGCAGAAATACGAGCAGACTCTTTGAAGCTATAAAAAATACAAGAAAATGAATAAATATATTTAAAGTAAAAGTAATCGCAAAAGAATCGATGCGATCCATTATGTTTAAAGAAATAAGAAAAAGACAAAAGGGGAAGAGATAGATATACAATACTACATATATCAGAGTAGCATGAAGATCCGCCATATATGACCTAATAGTAATATAATAGTAATATAACCGTATCATATTAAAGAACTATTAAGCTTACTTATTTATTTATTGAATTATTTACTAAACTCACTAGGAGACAAAAATTTTCTATGCGCGAAAGGAATTTACAAAATTGAATTGTCAAATTTGTTTAATATTTATGGTAAATAAATTTGCATATTTGACAAATATTTTGCATTTATTGTAAATAATTTTTGTAACGAATACAAAGAAGAATAAATATTTGTTATACATGCAAATAATTTGCGATTTCTATATTTGAAGTAGAATTTGCCGCTATGCGCAGGATTAGCGTTCATAGCAAATTTTTTTCTTTCTGTGCTTACTTATTATTTATTACTTATTTATTGGATCATCAGATAAAAAATAGCGGTCAAAATAATTAACAGGAAAGCTTTATCGGCTCTTTAATAAAAAAATTGCGCTATTTTTATTATTTAGAGTTCTAGATAGATATACTTTATTGTTATATTATATTTTAAAGTAACTACTGAACTGCGTGTTATTTTATGTTGTACTTCAGAGTAGTTACTTATACATAAACACACATTTATATCAATATGTATCTTACAAATATAAACATTAGTCAGCAGTCTGTTACTGTTAAAATATTATGCTCCAAGTCATGCGTTACAAGTCGTACAAAAAAGTTGATATTCTAATTAAATAAGGGAGGGCTTGTATTCGATCAAAACGCATCTTAATGCTTAAATATATTTACGTGAATTTATATATGTATCTGATTCTGCAAAAATATTGCCTCTGCCACGAACGCGAATCTCCCATATTTCATGCCATCCATATCACCATTCGACAATATTTTTTGCAATAAATTAGTAAAAGAGATTAAGATTCTCATTAACATCAGATTAATGATATTTATTCTTATAAAAATTCTTATTTAGCATAAAAAATTATTAAACTGCTTGTCAATTTAAGAAGTGATGTTACTACTCTGGTTTTGTTTATGATTACGTTTCAAGACCGAAAAAGATTTCGGCGCGGTTATATATATATACACATATATAAATTCACACAGAAATATTTAAACAATAAGATTCGCTTTGATCGAAATATAGAATTTCTCTTATTTAATTAGATTTATTCTCATCTGTTCAAATTCATATCATAATTGTTTAAAAGATCAATATTATTACGGAATATAAAATTTGATACTGTTTATTTAAAATTTGATATTTGTTTCTTTATAAAATGAAAGTTGTTCTGATTTGTTTGTATTCAATCACTTAAATATTTATAATTTCATAAATAACTTGTATGTGTGTTAATGTAGATATCAATGTGTATTAATAATGTGTCATTTAGACTTAACGAAAAATAATAATACGTATTTCATTGATAGGTAATATAAACATCCAAAATATCTAACTTTCTTCTCTGTAATATATTCTTCTCTGTAAATATATATAAAATCAGTTAAGTTTAATTATCGGACGTAGTCTTTTAATTTAAAATTTTACATTTAAAATTTATGCGCAATAAATAAAAAATAAAACTGATTCAAACGCTAGATATTTATTCGCGTAGATTTCCTGACGAAAATAATTCAAATATAATTTTGGAATCCAACAGATACGTAACTGAATGTAACAACAGAACATGCCTATAGTGTCACGATAACGAGATATTCCTCCATCCGCTCGTCTATCTGTCTCAGTTCTATAACTGCAGCTAGCAGACAGAGGCGATGCACGTCATTACCTGCTGCCGTCAACGGAATATGTCTGATGTCTCTCTGAGAGGAAGGACGACGAGGCGTACGGAGAGGACGTGGAGGATTCCGGGTCCGTGCTGACAGGATTCTGTAAATAAGGCTGCCCTACCAGTACAATAGTTATCGATGCTTTGATGATCTATGGAGAGGATTGCCATTTGAAGGACCAATCTCGACGGGGATTCAATTAATCTGCTTATTAAATATGATTAAGTTAAATATGATTAATTGATTCAAAATAAAAATGTGTATAAAAATAATATATATGTGTCATTATTATGCCTATAGGAAACAACATTTACTGGAAATAACATTTACTGGAAACAACATATCTTTTAAATTTTAAATACATTCTTTATTTCAAAAGTAACAAAATTAACTAAAAAAATTAAATATCTAAAAAAGGAACTATTTTTCAATAGACAATTATTGATTAATCAAATAATACTAGCAAAAAGTATATATTCTTAATGTAATAAAATGTCATTTTTTTATCGTTTCACATTTTAAAAAATCATCTTTTTTTAGTTGTAACGTTTTGATAATTTTTTTATAAAGTTAAGTTAATTCATTTAATAACTGATAGGGTAATGTTTACCTAACTTATTCATTATATGTAATAACTCGAAAAATGTTCTTTAAAAATTGTATCATTTTTCAAATAAAGCAATTTTTAATAATATATATTTTTAATAATGTTGAAAATTTAATTTAAGCATTTGACTTAACATTTAATTTTCTTATAAAATCTTTTTGTATGCAATGTGAGATAAAAAATTCGTTAGAGATTTCTAATCTGTTTATCATTGCTTAGATACAACTTACATTTATCTCGAACGAATATAGAGTTTATAAAGAAGGCGATAGATATTTTCTTTTGAGTTGGCGCAGTGGTTGCTATCTCTATTTCGCGATACACTCTTCGGTTTCGTGAAGTCGATAACACTGAGGAAGTTATATGCGGATTTCTCCCTCGCCCAGTGCCTGATAGGGATAAAAGCAAGTGCGGGTGCTGTTACACAGAGAGCAAAGTTGTCGTATTTTCCCAGGGAACGACACGCAGCTCCCGTGCAACTAACGACGATGATAACGGGAACATCAGTGTCGGCTTGGAAATTTTAACTCGGAGATTACGAGTTAGCTTATCTGACGCGATAGAAATGCGGGAATAATTTTTCTTCTTATTTTAGTCACTCTTTGTTTATCATTAAAAAATAATTCCGACATTATTTGCTATTCTGTTCGCAAATTGTAAGCGATGTTGAAGATGTGAAGTTAAAGAAGAAAGCAAACGCTCATTATTCTGACTTGGAATAAAATCATAAATTCATATTCTATATAATAAAATTGTCATCAAAATAATTACACCGCATGAAATGGATTTATATTTTTATTTTTAGTTATTAAACAACTTACTTATTGATATATATAGTCTAAGAAGTTATCAATTAGAACGCCTCAATCCGAAAATATTTAGTCACTTAATTTTTTTGTACGTTTTATACATTGCGATATACTTTGGGATACATTAGTGGACATTACTGGACATTACTAGAACATTAATGGGCATTACTTGTGCATTATTTGAGCATTTCTGGACATTAGTAGACATTGGTGTAGTAGACACAATTTTGGTCAGCATTTATCTCTTGTTTCATACCCTTATTAAAAGCATTAACAACATATTGTGTACTATTATTTTCCGATTTATTTGAAAACATTATGTATTTTATCAAAACATTCAAAATTTTATAAAAAAAGTATATATAAACTAAACAAATATTAAACAAAATAAACATGTTAAATAGCTTATTACGATAGTATTTCTAAAAAAGTAACGATTTTAATTGATGTAATATTTTTTTTGTAAATTCACAAGAAAATTATTAAATATGAAGAATCGTTATGACAGATTATGGTTTTATTTTGAACTCATATGTTGATGTATTTCATATTTTTTTGTGGATTTTCCGATGGAAATGCATATTCTATAAAGTATAGTTATTAAAGTATAGTTATTAAATATTCAATGTTAAATAATAAACAATATTTTAACAATATTTTAATAAACAATAGCAATAATATTTTACATTTTTCTTCGCTGGGTAAAAATACACCAGGTGACTATTCCCAGGTTAATCAAATAAAAATTTTAAATAGAAAAAGAAAAAATGTTAGTATTTTTTTAATTATGTCCACTAATAAATATTCAAATGAGATACGAATGCCAGTTCGCGTAAATTACTTTAAATATTAACAGGAATAAATTATTACAGTTCGCAGTTTCTCCGACCGGACTAAAATCGCTGTATCATTCGTTTGAGAGAATCTCAAGATCGTATCTTTCAGACAGCGCAGTACTCCTTATACCTAGATATTTCGCAAAAGGGTCGCCGTGAAGCGCATCTCTTCGCGTACAGAATCTTTATTCCGTCTCTGCTCTTGGTACAGACCGAAAATCGAGTTTCAAGTATCCTTTCGATTCCCCATCCACCTCGGATGCGGATTAAATCCCAGCGGGATCACCGATTGCCGGAGGGAGGTTGCCAGATACGTCAACGTTATATTTCTAAACAGGGAACAACATCTCTTCGTGACGAACGGGGGGAGGATAACGAAGAGGAGTGCGGAGGAAACACGCGCTGGATCGTAATGGAATTTGGCCGCTATCCGAAGGAAGATAAAGACGCGCTTTTCCTTCCCCGATCACGGAGGCAGGCGATGGGCAAGCTGTAACAATCGACTGTTTCGATAGAGAGAGAAAGAGAAAGAGAAAGAGAGAGAGAGAGAGAGAGAGAGAGAGAGAGAGAGAGAGAGGAAGTCAGTAATCTAACCGACGCCGGAACCAAGACCCGATAAACGAAAATTACATTCGAAGTTTTCCGTACAGCGCGGCTTGGGAAGCGTTTAATTGTTTCTCCATGTCGCAGCGCGTCGCATAGTTCCCTCAAACCTGTAAATTCCACCGGACAATGCAATTTTCTCGGACGCGCGAATCGAAATCTATCCTCCCGCACTCTCAGCAAAAGAAACATGAAGAGACGGTCGTACGAAATGCATATTAACAGGAATGTCCAATAAGAATTCTCATTAATTTTTCACTATATGTAATGGCAAAACATCAATACTCACAACTTAATTTCTCGTCCTCTTCCTCGATGAATTTGAAGTTCTATTAAGAGACGAAAAGCTGCCAGACATCCTAACATGTTATTCTTAAATGGAAAACGTAATCTTCTCAAACCCGTAAATCCCTCGTGCACTTCAAAGCCTTATAGTTTACAAAGATGGAACAGCTTGTTTCGGAATGACAGGGAAAGCAATGTGCGCCCAATTTATGTCGTAAATAAACCTGCAATTCTTGCTATTTGTATGCGTATGTACACGGAAAGAACGATTTTATTAAAGTATCTACAGATTTAGCTAGGTACAGATCTGAAAATAATTTTATTAGACTATCAAAATAATTATATAGGATCTCAAGAAATGCTGTAAAAAATTTTGAGCTTCTGGCAAGCAGTTTAAACGTCTTAACATAATTAATTAATAACACATAATTTTATATTCTTGCACAAAATTATTTGAACTGTATCTAGCTAAATTTCCAGACATTTCAATAAAACCGTCCTTTTCAAATACATTCTAAAAATGGCACCAATATTAACAGTATTAATTGTTCTATCAATGTATGGATATCCACGTATCGAATTTTAAATAATAAAAAATTTTATATTTTTATGAATTCAAATTTCATTATGATATCTGAATTCCCACTCTTCGAACAACAAAGAATAGTTTTCTACTTTATCAATAATCTCACTGTCTTTATTCTGTACTCTCTTAACGACATTGTTGGTACCTTCACATTGTTATTATGCAATTTTTTGCCATGTATAAAATCTGTGCAAAGATAATTTAACAATACAAAAATATTACCGTTAAAAGTTACAGAATAATAACAATTCTTAATCTCATTTTCACTTTTATATCTTTAGCGAAAATCTCATGTAACATGATAATGATAATTACATATAATGAAAATGTGAAAAATTATGAATTGATGTAGAAGGGTTAAATATAACAGCTGACTATTATAATTTATTTCTAATAACTTATTATTTTTTGCCATATACAATAGAATATTTCGCGCCTGATTCATAAACTATTGAGAAGGCATCAATTCTCTGATGCGGGTGCACTATGAATAAAATAAAATAGAAAGATCGTAACAATTCAAAGAAAGCGCGATGTTGCACTTATGCTCGCTTGCTTTCGATATTCGTTTATATTCGCGATCGCGAATAAAACGTGAGATACTTGCACGCATTTTCGCTCCACGTGCAAGTGGATCGAGCGGAATCGGTTATCGCCAGCAAAGCGCTCGGAAAATCCATCGTTGATCGCTTTTTGGTACGGGTTACTGGCCGATTCTGCACCGAGGAAATGAGTTTCCCTGGGTCGACCTACCGTAAGCTACCGTAAGCTTTTCTATTTCCCACCGTTCTTCTTCCTTCCTTGACAATCCCGTGTGCAAGGAAGATTTAAAAACGGTCATGGCGTGACCGTGAAATTCAATACACACGGTGGTGCAAAAATGTCCAAATCTATAAATGAAATACTTTTGAAGCTTTCATGGGTATTTTCTTCAGCGATAATCTGAAAATCCGTTGGCACCTATGAATATAAATGATCGTAAGATAAATCTATAAATTACAACTCAACAGAATTTACTTCAAGAATTTTTTTGCTTTAATGCTAACCAATTTTATTTACTGCGTGATAAAAATATAGATATATAAAGATCTTAAAAGTTGTTCGTGCTTATACAGTCTTGAGAATAATATAATTTATTTCACTTGTAAGATAATCATTTGAATGGATTTGTTATAATCGTAACTTCTTACCCGACATTTTTTACTTTCAGGCATGTAAAGTTTATCTTAAATTCGGAAAAATATCTAGAATATTTTTTCTAGTTTTGAAAGGTAAAAATTATTTCATTTTTTGTTCATGCAGACTTAAATATATATAAAACATCAAGTTTATATAAAGTTTATATAAAGTTCGAAAGAAATAATATTAGAATTAATATAAGAATTAATATTGAAAATTTTTATTATACACATGCGTTATTTGTTATCTTATTTCTGAAAATATACGCGTCAAATCATAAAATTTGCGCGAAGATTTGCGCTTCGGTTATTCACTTCCGATATTTCTCTCGCAGTGATTCAATTGTACAGATTTTCCCATTAACAGTGATTGAATTTTTCATCAAGCAATTGCACGATGCAAGTGTTTCAGCGACAGGTATGGTCAATTCCCGAAAAAAGCCGGCGCCAATTTTAATCTCCGACAAACGGGATTTAAACGAATATCACTGACACGCGGAAGCGCGACTTAATGGAAAAAACGAAATACCGTTTCCGGTGCTTTAATGGACGTGCGTGAGAAATGAATTGGGGTTGCGGGTGTTTCTTATTGTACGAACAGCTGGCGAAACAGCAAGACGATGATTAAAATCCATTATCGTCCCAAATGGCAGCCAATTTACGGTTGGGAGTTAGTTGCAGCTCCGCTTGTTTCTAAGAACCGCTCGGTCTCGATTCGAAATAAATCGGGCCATCGGAACTTAGCTAGATCGCTAGAACCTGACTGAGCATAACGTATAATGGGATTAAGATCGTCGCTCTCGTTAATCCACTTATACGAGACACCCTACGAAACCCAACGAGACGTCACCCCTTCTTCTGAGCCTAAACCCATTACGCGAGTATATGCATCTATGCACCCTCGTCGGTGAAGGATTAGGTATGCCCGAGATTCTGGGAGAAAATAATATTTAGGAAACTGGCGCATGTATGTATGGCGTTCTCGTAGGGACAACGTTCATGAATATAAATCTCCATGTGCGACGTTTTAGTAGTAATCCTCTATCGATGACACACACATAGGAAACTGCGGTTTCTCAGCGAGATTGCTAACACAAGATTGCTTTTAGAAAGCAGCTTTGATCGTATATGATATATGGCAATTAACTATATAGTGTTGTAAAATAAGAAAATATGTAGTTTATAATATTATTTATATAATTAGAAAGCGAAAAGAAAACCCGGACACAATTCAATTTCAAAAAAATATGCAAATCGCGTTATTGTTGAAGGATAAAGTGAAGTATGAAATGAAATCTGTATCGTTTTTCTCTTAATTTTTTCTGCGAGAAAAATTGCTTCTAATAAAAAGTTAACGATTACTTGATAATTAATAGTAACGAATAGTTAAACTAAAGACTCTTGTGATTTAAAATAACCAAAACAATAAAATTAAGAAAAAAATCACAGATACTTAAGAGTTCAGAAAAAATTACAGACAATTAAGAGTTAAGAAAAAAATCACAGACAATTAAGAGCCCATCATTTGTTTGAGTGAAAGTCTCCTCTGTATTTAATTCCATAGGGAATGTCTATATCAATTATTAGATTTTTATGAATTACATTTTATGGGTTTGCGTGTGTTGTTTTGTGTAAGCACAGATTCACTAATTGACTGCGATCTTAATGATAATTAAGACGTATAAAGATTATTTTTCCACTGCTAAGGATAGTCCTAATATAGGATCGAAATGTTCGGAAACTTTATATTTGATTGATTACATTATATGGATGTTTAATTAATTATTAATATGTTTGAATTTTATACGCATCTATTACCGCATAGACTCTTAATTGTCTGTGAATTTTTCTTAATTTTATTGTTTTGGTTATACTTGATAATTAACGCTGTTAGATAATCAGATAATAATTATCATAACCATCTCTACATTTACATGCGAATAACGTCGGATAAATCAGAGAAAAACTGATCAGACCAAATCGATAACTGGGCGATGTATATACAGTGATGCCAAAATACAATTCTCGTTTTGAACGTTATTCGATATCTCGAAATCGTGATCGGATATGGGAATTGAAATGAGCGTAGTTCTCAGAGAGAAACAGAGAGAAAGAGAGAGAGAGAGAGAGAGAGAGAGAGAGAGAGAGAGAAAAGGGAGAAGAAGAAAGAGAGAATTAATTGGCTCGCTCTGCTCACTTTATGCACATCTACACATCAAAAATATCCGTCAGAATCTCTTGCGTCTATCATTTTCAGTTCTCTCTCCGCCAATTAATTACAGCCAAGCTAACTACAGATCCCACAAAAGCAGATCGCGTCGTCTCGTTTCTGCCAAGCTCTCTCTCCCGTACCTTTTTATCGGCTCTCTTCTTTCACCCGCACGGATTATCCCCGTGATAACGAGGGGAGAGGAAAAGACCCCGAGACTTCTTTCGCCAGCAATTATTCCGAGAAAATGGATTTCGCGATGTGGCACTGCGAGAGAAATACGATCATCCGACCAACGGAGACTGTCTCACCAAATCCGTTACGTGAGATTTTAATAACGCTCTTCCCTGATACTAAATACCAGCGAAATCTCGCATCACATTCGCGCGAATCTTTTGACGAGGCTTAAGCGAAAAATTCAATTTCACCGTCGAATTCTGATAGATTAATTCCGACCTATTTTCATGTTTTCTACGCTCTCTATTATTAAGTATAACGAAGCGGATTATACGAAATCGGAAACGTTATTCACCGTGATATTCATCGGGCTTCCATTAACCCTTTCAGTACTTCAGTAGTATCGAAATGCGCGAATTGATTTTGAACGAGACCTAAATTACTCAAATTCATGTGTTAATAATATTCATAGAGTATTCTAAATGCTAGATTTCATATTATTATATAATATTATTATAGTATTATTTGAGAATGCTGAGAAATTGATGTTCATGATTTGGTATTTATAAAAGAAAGTAAAAATAAAGATAAAAGTTTCTTAAAAATAATATTTTCAATTTTTAAGTAATTTTAAAATAGTGACGTCTTTCATGTTAAATTTACATCAATATATGGAACTAATATTTTGTATAAATTCTTTGCAACGAATGTAATTAACAAATAAATACAGAGAAAAATAACAAATAATACAGAGAAAAATTATTGAATAAATTTAATATTGACATTGACATTTGATTCCTTTATAATCAATTAATTTGACTCACTTTGGTTCGACGGAACCTAAGATTTTTGGAGCTAAAATCCTTATAATCCTGAGTGTATGCCAAAAACAGAATTTGAAAAGTTAAGCCTTCTGAGAAATCTTGCGGACGGACAGATAAATACTATCAGACCAATACTGTGCACTTATAAAATGATTTGCTACGCTACTTAATAAATAGTAAAGCAAAAGTTTTAAAGCAATTTTGTTCCATCTATTCCTATCCATTTCTATCTATGCTTGCTAATTCTTACCAAATTATTAAATGCAAAAGTATAAAATCGTTTTGGGTAAAAGTAACTGCTTCAAGAGCCGTTTTTATAATCTTTGATACCGTTATCTTTATTTTATTTTCTGAATATTTCGGAGAAACGATTCTTTCCATATAATATATAACGGATAAATAATTAAAGAATATCTATGTTTCAATTATACTACCGAAATTATCTTGCCCAATAAGAAATGTAATTTTAATTCTGATATAGACTACGTATATCTTTTTTCTGATTTATTGAAGCTATATTATACAAAACATCGTTGTGACGACTGGATGTAATGCGTGTAATAGATAAAATTGAAGAGATTTTCTTAAAGCCATATAAAAGGTCATATAATTTTACGACAATCATTAACTGCCTGGTTCTTATGGAGCTGCACCTTTACATCGGAGTTGGTTACGACATTGTAAAATTATGCAGTTTGCTTTACGTATACGGCACGTGTATACGCATTATCGAATGCGCATTATGCAAAATATGAAAAAAACAATTACTCTATATTGGGCGATCATTAAAAAATTTAAAACGATGCTATTTCTTATGTGATAAGACATTTAGACGTTTTAAAAATTGTAATAAACAAACATTCAATAATAAGAAAAAAAGATTTAACAGCTGGAAGGATTCTTCATATACAAAATAAATAACAACAAATAAAGGGTAAAGTAAAAGTCAAACACATTTTAAATTGTAACACAATTAAATAGAATAAATAGAATAAATTAAATAGAATAAAACAAATAAAGAAAAATAAAAATAAATAAAACAGTTTAAATTAAAAAATAAAACATTACAAGTTTCGGCTATCCTCTTCAGATATTTATCATAAAAATCGCTATACAAATTAATTATCGAAAATGCCCGAAATATTTCTTACAATAACAGCTCGAGTAAGAATTCTTGATGTAGAACTCGGCATTATTCACATACGATTGGAGTCAAATATGTTATATGTCTCTTGGAAAAAAATCTAATCAGTAAAAAAGATAAAAAAAGTCTTCTTACTAAGTACTAAACCAGATCAAAATAACAAACCGGAATTTTAACAAGTAAAAACTCATTAAAAGCCATGTGTAAATTATTCAAACAAGTAAGTCCATATAAGTATGAAAATCAATTAAAATATATAATTTAATGGAATTCAGTTATGTAAGACGGACATAATCGATTATAATGTACGCTCGCTGATACGGACTGAGAGAGGAGACAGACTGTCAGTATCGAAAAGTCAAACTTTATTTACAGGTATGGAGACCTTCAATGCCTCCATGAAAAAGTAGATAGGTTTACGATACCAGTCAAAAACAATTTATTTATTGTTATTTAAGAAAAAAAGAATATTCTAAATATTCGTTACAGTTACTCATATTCATTGGGAAAATGCTACCAGTGCTTCATAAGATATTTATTAAACTTGTAGAAATTCTTTGACAAACTTGAAGTAGACATCTTCTTTGTGAAAAGTTCAAGTTACGTAGTATAATTTAATATTAAAAAATAAAAAATAAATTGTGATTATTCGATAATTTTACTAGAGACACAAACAAATGACAGATTCTCATTATTTTAATATTTTTCAAGCAATCTTGATTTCAACAAAATTTAAAAGCTTCATCATTGCAAAATAGATTCCCAATTAAATTTTCACTGAAAATGTCTGCTAAAGCTTAACGCAAGCTTTACGAAGCATCAAGAATACAATATAATTCACTTCCAATACATACTTCCTGATGCTGGATTATACTACACATCGTAAAAGCAAATGCATTTAATATTGTTAAATTTAGTACAAAGAGTCGTGATCAATGGGTATGACTCACGTTTATTCGTGAAAGGTAAAATTCACGGTTGCTCGACTATAAGAGGGAAACTGCTGGCGTAATTAGTTACATGCATCATAGAGCTTCGTTCGAGCATGAAGGGGCGATATGAAACAAAATTCTTCTATCCAATCGACCGCGTTCGCGCAAAGCAACCGCAGCAACATTTATGCCGTTTCCATTGCGATGTTGTTGATCTTCTATGATCTCACTACTTTTGTATCGTTTTCTGCTATCTAGCTCGTTTCGATTCGTGAATTCACCGGGTATTGGACGAGAGAAACGCGTAATTCCTGGAGATTAGTGAGTAGTAAAACGCGGCTTTCAAAACGCATGATTAAAAACCGGATTTACCGGTAAAGGATGCCGCATCGATGCCACACACCAAGCTGCACAAAAAAAGGCTATAACACGGAATAAAACCTCCGTTGTAACGTTAAATGCGCGTAAATGTAACCGACCGATTAATATCTTCAACGTTTGATATGCGTTTACGGATATCGGAGATAAAGTCTTCGCGCGAGCACGTTTGCGGATCTGTTCCCATGAGAAATACATTCTCGGTTACAACAGCGTCATAAAACCATCGCGTTTCATAGCCGCGTTTTTCGCACGGTACATATCACCAATATATCGCGTGATTATATGACTGGGTAGAAAAATGAGGTTGAGGTAGAGAAAAATTCGCGGAGACATTTTACATACCATATTAATCTCGGCATTAATATCGTCATAAAAATGGTTCATCTCTCTGACAATTTCGTTATATAAATCGATAATGCGACAACAATGGGCGTTGTCGCGCGACCGTGGAAAATTTAATAGTTTTTCGATCTGATCTTTGCTCATAAAAATAAGATATAAAAATAAAACATAAAATTTCATCTTTTCAAATCACGGCAAAAATATATTGAACGCAATATTGGCATAAAGATATTTTAAAATGTCTGAAATAAATGATTTAATTCTCTATCGATTAGAGTATATATTAACGAGGTCAGAAATAAATATATAAGATAGCTATAAGAATCTTATGGGACAATAAAAAACTTCCATATAAAATGATAACTAATAATATATAATTAAACGTTATATATACTTTTTAAATAAACTAAATTAGATCACTATAAAACAAAAATAAAAAGCTTTAAATACGATTGAGACTATTTTTATTCCGTTCACCTACAATCTGGATCTTTCTTGTTCAGCCTAAGTTTTCTTTTATTGTTATAGTATTTCAAAAATTTATTTTGTTTAGTTATTTTTCAACAATTATTGCATTATTAAATATTCATTAATTCGAGTTTATTTAATAAAAATTAAAATTTGAGAAATATGAGAATGAAATTTGCGAGTGAAATTGTGCTTATGTCAAAAAATATTCAGATTGTAAGAGAGAATTAACTCTCTACTGGCAACGCAGGGTCAATTTTTTTAATTTTAGATGGATTAATTCTAATCTGTAAAAAATAAGTAAAATTAAATAAAAATTTGGTTTGTATTATGATAAAAACCTTGTTATTAAAAGTTTCACAAATATACAAGATTTTTCCAGATTGCAGATTATAATTAAAAACTTCATATTTCCGGCGAAACAATATTTCTATAATAAATTTAATAAATTTTTACATTTAAAAATTTTTTTATATAAAATAGAAAAATAAGAAATTGTCGATCCAACCTTTTCTATTATTATACAATCGGAATTGTACGACCAGCAAAGAAGCTAGAGAACTTGCGACACATCGAGGGATTGATGTCATAATGAGATTGCCGGAAAAACAATCTCTCCTGGATGTGAGATCGATGATCGTAATATGATAAAATCACGTGCTCTTTCGGACTTTACGATGGTGCGATCGACTCGTGCCTAGCACGCTTCGCGGTCCGAGCGCGGTCGTAAATCGGCCGCGATACGGCCGCGAAATTACACGGACGTACAGCGACGTTACAGCCATGAGGGCCCGCTTAACCGGGCAGATTCCATGAATCCCGATCGCATAATTCATCTCGCGGGCAGCCGTCGATCCCGCCGAGGCGTTAACGTCAGCGCCACATTTCATTCCATCTACGCCTATATGAGTAAAATTAAGTCTCTTCAACTCATCATCGTGTACATCACGATATTATGTAAAAGTGCACCAAGCGAATATTTAACAAATTTAACAAATATTTTCCGAATAGTCACGGCTTTAAATATATTTCATGGATTATATAAAAACATTAAAGTTAAAACTTATGTATAATCCAATTATTTTATACGAAGAATTTCTAAAATTTTAAATTTAAAAAATTGTAATAAAGAATTTTTTTAATCTACTCGCATTGCTTGTACTTTTTGCATTCAGCATCTTCTTTTTTTTCAACGCTCAAATATATTTATATTATATATATATATATATATTTATATTCTCCTTATATAAGTGCAAAAATTTTAGAGGATTTGAAGCAACGAACAGACTTAAAGAGAGTGCAGTTTGTTCGCGCGTTCAGTTTGAGATTTTCTGATTAGTCATATATAAACATAGACATAAATAGATACTGCGCATCAAGTTTTCATTAGAAAGAATGAAGCATGATTCGTATCGCTATTTGATTAAAGTACTCGTATCTAGTTAAGAAGAGATACTAATACGATTAACCTTCTGAGGACCGGCATGTTTTTGATCAATTTTTTTATTTTAAGAATTATAACTTTTTTGTCAATGTCATGGGATTGAATGGCGAAAAAAATGACGCCACTATCGAGTCTCTAAAGAGGCCTCCGATTCTCCAAAGATTAATAAAACTTTAGATATTAACAAGAACTGCGTAATCTTTTAATATACAAATGCTAACAATTACGTTTTTCTATTGATTGTCTTTCTTTTTCTGCCATTTTAAATCTAATTAGTTTATCGTCCAATGAGCGCTCAGTGATTCCTTGATTTGATTTTTAATCTAAATTAAAAAATGATGGTTGTTTGTACTATTCTTGTTAATATCTAGAGAGCTCTAGATTAATATAATGCGTTCTAATGAAATATAGATACTAACATCAGAGAGAATGTGCAGTCTATTATATATTTATTTATATAAAGCTCAGAATTTTCTGAAATTATAGGAATTGCATGTGACAAACTACTATCAATACTTTTGGGCGCTATATAGAAATGTCGCAGTAATGTCTCACGCATCGATTAAATGAAAAATTTATAGATCTTACATTTAATTGTAAAGGATATTACGACTTTGTTCGTTTTCGCG
This sequence comes from Atta cephalotes, assembly GCF_000143395.1. Classification (NCBI taxonomy): domain Eukaryota; kingdom Metazoa; phylum Arthropoda; class Insecta; order Hymenoptera; family Formicidae; genus Atta; species Atta cephalotes. The sequence goes on from NW_012130088.1 coordinate 488,062, forward strand.
CCTCGAGTTTAACAAACCTTTTCATCGCAATTACTATGTGCGTTTTAATACTAAAGCTCTCACGCATGTCTCATTATCTTCACTTACGTGCATAATTAGTCAACTGATACGCAGGTAGTATACTATACGTAAGCGATTGATTGCTTGCTGCGGTAGGTCTATCGCCTCTATTGAAGATATTAAATGCAAGACAGGAAACCTGCTAAGTGTAAATTATTTGCATTAAATGATATGCATGATAGCAAATGTCAGCAATAGTTATGTTTAAGTACAACTATAATTATACTATAATTATATTTGAATTTAAATATAGCGCATACTGTGTTAACTTTATTTTGTGAAGTAAATACAAATAAATTTTAGAATATTTACAATATAATCAAAATTGATGACAATATTCAATATTGAAGAGAACATTTATTGATTTTTAAGAAAAAATTACAAATTTAAGATTAAATTAATGTTCTTTTACCAAATTTTTAACTTCAATTGACTTTTTATTGATAAATTTTTAAATTAATCTGAAATGTATTGCTTTTCAATCAAAACTATAGTTGAATTACATACGTAACAAAGATTATATTTAAGCTTTTTTTAATGATGCTTGTATTGTTAAATAATATTGAACAATTACAATAATTAAAGGACACTTAATTAGTAAGGAATTGCAAGTCAGAAAATACTGGGAATTAAAATTTTGTAAGATTGAGTTAAATACAATTTCTTTCATTTCAATGTCTTTCTTCTGTCTACTTTATATCAATTCTCTTTCTTCTATCCATCTTATAAATCTTTACTTGTACTACATTGCAATATTATATACTCCATTAAGATATATAAAATGCAATATTTACACGAAAAATGTAATACAATAGTCCTTCATTTTTGGAAGAAAGAGCAATAATACTATTATTATTCTCAGAAGTTATAACAACGATACAAATGTTGACGATCATCTCAAGATGATTCACTAAACTGAGATTTTCGAAAATGCGGTGCACGTGAAAGCGCTCGGAAACTGGATCGCGCTGTCTATGAGTATCCTCAGTCGAGGAACTTCGCAGTTTCTCTCAAAATTAGCGAAACTCGTTTACATCGCGAGACAGGTAGTTTCGTGGCAGAGCCGTTATAACGACGAACTCGATGGCAACGGTATATATGCGTCTACGTGCTTTTGGTGCAAAGAGAACAGAAGGAGAGAGAGTTGGGAAGAGAAAGACAGAGAGAGAGAGAGAGAGAGAGAGAGAGAGAGAGAGAGAGAGAGAGAGAGAGAGAGAGAGA
>NW_012130088.1:489362-494921 GCF_000143395.1 Atta cephalotes
AGAGAGAGAGAGAACAGCTGATGTTCTAAGATACGGCAATTTCGAAGGGGCCGTTAACAAGGCACGTTACCGAGCATCGTTTCTGGCCGGTTGAAACTGATGAACATTCGGAACATTGCTGCTTCTCAGCGTGTATAAATTCCTCTAGATTTCTCGGATCTGACATATGCGTCGGTTTTATTGAAATAGTATATTTCCATGAAACATTTCCGAATTATTGAAATTATAAATCAGAAAGTACGAACTATATCTACGATCATTATTAATTCTACTCTATTCGTTATTGTTACATAGATTAAAAACCGTATCAGGATATGTATTATGGAACTATTCAAAATGAATTCTGATTAGAAATTGAATCGAATTTCATTTCCATAATATGTGATCAGAATAAAATTTTGAAACAATTCGAAAGTTATATTTATAACAAATAATTAATTTTGTAAGAAAAAATTTAATAGGAGATTTATTTACAAATCCGTAATTGCTCAGACATCGCCTAATGACATCCATTTCCTGTAGTAGATATTCGTCACATTTATACGATACTCATTCGCAAGCAATTAGCTATGCATTCATTATATAATACTAATCGCGCGATATTTTATACAGCACTCTCGTTGTTAATCATATGCGGAGAATCAATTTTACTTTGCTATAAATTAACTATAATATAATGCAAAATATTTACTTCAATAAATAATCATTATCGAATAATCATTACACTTATACAAATCGTGGAATTTAATCTAAACGTACAATTTAAATAGTAATGCGAGCAACTGCCTGCTGATTCAAATCTCGCAAATAAAACAGGTGCATGTTTAGAAAAACAAGTTTCAAAAAGAACACATGTTGCAAAAGAATTGTCGATTCACTATAGAAAATATTTAATACATCTGATAAATTTACATAGAACGTTCTGGTCCTTCTAATAATCCGATCCGCAAATCATAAGTTACGTTTCAATGGTAGAGAATTATATTTAAAACACGAAAGCTAAAAATGTAACACGAAATGTACATATTTGACTCGTAAACGTTGCTGAAGAACTAATTATTATTAAAAATATATTAAAAAACATGTTAAAAATGAAGAAATAATTTATCATTCTCATTTCTTTCGGTTTCAACAAGCAAATGAGCTTAGTGAGATATGTCTGCTTTAAACTGTGAATACACACAGTTTCTGACAGGTTAAAAAAAATTCTTATTCTCTTTTCCTGTTCCCATTTTCTATTCCTATTCCTTGATTGTGCGAAATGCCTCTAAAGCATTTCAATCTGCAAAAGCATCATAACTTTTAAAAATAAATCGGTGTACGAAGATATTATTACTAAAAACAGTAAATATTCGTTGGGTAGCACGAATGGCTACATGCTCTATAAAGTGGTCGACCTGTGATCGTGGATCTATTATTTAAAGAATATAACATTTATTGTATCTTTGTTTTAATAAAAAATTATTTAGAAGAATTAATTAATTTCTCAATTAAATCACGATTGCAAATATATATTTAATAAATGTCAAATTAAGAATTTCAAAATCTATTTATTAGATCATATCATGTCTCAAGATCAATTTAAGCAGAGGTAGAAATGATGATAACAGATTTGCTCTCTGATTGCGTTTCAGCTTTTGAAAAAGAAAAAGGAAAGAGTTTTGTATATTTGCTCGCATTAATATTATTAACATTTATCTATATTAATGTTTATAATTATTATTACTTTATCTTATATTATTATCTTAATTATAATTATATAATTAAGATGCACAATAACGTATTAAGATGTAAAAAATTTACATGCAATATATATAGTTTTTACGCAGTTATGTTTTGCAATTATACACAATAGTTTTACGTCCGTAAAACTATTTATTCGCATAACATTCGTGAAATAAAATATTATTCTTTGAATTTTTTTTTAAAGTGGAGTTTCACTCTAAACAATGAAAAGTGAACCTTAAATCTAAAGTGGTTCAATTTTCAATCTTTACGAGTTAGATTTCACTCTACAAAGTAAAAGTCACTCTAAAAGTTTTAGAAAGTATGAAACGATTAATTTTCTCAAATTGATATACGAAACCGTCTGTCGTCAAAAAATAAATAATGTACGAAGATACCAACATAGCAAATGAACTCGATTATAAATAAGGATTCTATTACAGCAGACTCGTAGGGTTTCCCAACGAACGTTGACATACTTGAAATACAATCCAATTTTATGTTGAGCGCAGCAAGAAAGTTTTCTGTACGTCGGCATCATTTCGAAGTCGATTACTCTTGCATTGGAAAGCGCCGCATTTTACTTCATTCTGACGTCGACAGATTCTGATTGTCTCAACTCTTGGATTTTTCGTGTAATATGTTATAAGATCTTTCTCTATATACGTATTTTGTTATTAAAGTTTCTCCCTTATGTCATTCATCAATCATCAGAGAACACAATTATCTAATGCTATTCGAATAACACGATCGATCGATAGCATAAGAGAAGACAATACATTATTGCGATTAATATTGTAATATCATCATGTGGAAAAAATTGTACTAAAGTGTCTAAAAATTTAACTAGATAAAAAGATAGATAAAAATCAGAAAATAATTTTGTTAGACCAAATTAATTACGTAGAAATTTCAAGTAAGTATGATTTCAGTTCTTTAAACGTCGATCACTATTGAACTTGCTGATGCAATCATAGATTGAAATAATAATCTCACAAATTAAATTAATTGTTAATTTAATAATAATGTTAATAGCATTTAAAATATTAGCTTTTAAAATATTACTTGTAAATGTGAATAATGAGATTTAAAATATTTTATTTCAGCTTTGCATTTTTTATCTTCATAAATTTTAGATTAAATACATAATTTCGTAAATTTTTATATCGCCGCGCTAACATGATTACATATTATGGTATGTTCATGTTACATAAAACGATTAAAATGTTGGATAAATATCTCATATTTTTTTGGCAATAAGATATACACAGACGATAGAGACAGTTCTTTTTTTGTATATTTTACACAATATATAAGTGCGCGAGATCGCGCAGTTCGGATTTATTTCATTTTGAAATGGATGTGCCGAGGGTTGAATTTAACAAGGGAAGAATCTCTCTTTCGGTTAGTCTTACCCGACAGATTCATCCAAACGGCGCGCGCAAACGATTTGCTCTCTCGTCGAGAAACTTTAAGACAACTCGTTACGAAGCGACCGTCGTCGTTCGCAGGTTTCAACCGGCTCAACTGTTTCGCGAACGTCAAATCCTCGGAGGCTGTAAAGCAGACTTTGCGCTTCGTAGAAGCACTGTTGAACGACGTCATAATAATGATAATTATTATTATAAGTTTGCGCAAGACGTCCGCGCGTCGCCAAAGTTTGACGTTAATGCGGCACCGTGCGGAATTAACGTCGGCTTGGTCTTCTCGAGACTTGATTCTCTGAGATTTGTTCTCGCAACGATCCCGCACGAAGATATTCCGGTTTAGCAAGTTAATACGAACAGCTAGTTTCCATGACGAATTTAGTTTATCGAACACTCATTAAATATACCCCAACAGAAGGGAAAGGAAGCAAAATTACGAGAGTCTTTTAGTCCGCAATATTTTCAGCAGTCATACAAAATTTATTTAGCATACAATAAAAAAATGTAGTGCATTTCTTTCAGTTAAAATAATATCACAGAAATTATTTCGTGGATTTTTTTCTTTTTTTCTTTCTTTTTCTTACGTAAGTCGCGGATTTTATTTTGCAAAAATCCAGTAGATTTCATTTGATTTAATAGCGATATTCTCATCATCCGCAAATCACATTTATGTACTAAAATAAAAGATTGAACTCTGCGGTCAAAATCTGAATGGCTGAACAATGGAGATTACCTTTAATTTGAGAGCATGAAATGAGAAGGTACTATTTTATTTTTTATATGATGAAAAATAAAATAGTACCTTCTCATTTCTGTATAAATCTGTCGTCCAAGCGTGTTAATGCGTGTGCATGTTAATACGTGCAAGCGTGTTAATGTTACATTATTGTAAGTGCACAGTCGATGGAGAGAGTTGGAGCCAAGCGTACCTACAACGAGCTTCGAGAGAAAAAAATTTAAAAAAAAGAAAGAAAAGAAAAATCGGTTTCTTTTCATATTATTCCTGCAAATTTCGATTAAACGCCATTACGAAATTACCACGAGTACATAGTCACTCGCCTTACCATTCAATATTATTCGTATTAATGGAATGCGAGAGCTTGGGTTGAGTCTATATCCATAAATGGCTCCTAAATGAATCTGTAGTAATGCATACGTAATAATTAAAAATCCGTGAAGCGCCGTTGCGCAAAAATAGACTTTTTTATTACCTAAACTTTACGGTCATTTTTCTTTTCAAATAATCCCTCTAACAGCCTTCCTGCGCTACTCGATCGAACTTTTCTACATTTTAGACCGACAAACTTGTCTCGTGTCATCGGTAATTATCTCTTCCATTACCGTAAAAATGAATAATATAGTTCCATTATATCAGCGAGACACTGTCTAGTGAACAAAGTGCTTGCAGCGAGATAGGCTTTGATTAAGATCACTTGATAACTGACAGGATCGATTTTTCTTTTTACTTATCTACCAAATGAAAAACCGATTATAATAATCTAATATTATAAAGTCATGATGAGGATATCGGGTTGTCCGTGCGGTAAATTTAATGTTGCTATATTTTCTCAACTCATCGCGCGATGTACCTAATAGTTGTGAGTCATCGCTCCTGACTATAGTCGCTCGAAATTATCAATCGCACGAGACATTATAGAAGGGACTGCGCAAAACATTAAAGTAGATAATTCATAATATCGTGCCGACTTGAGGAAATTACATGAGTTCTGCGACCTTTCCGGTATCGATCTGAAGACCAGTTGACGCTAAAATGTTCCGTAACCGGGCAACAATCTACTCAGCTAAAAAAAAATCTATTTTGCGTAAATTGTTTAGTATATATTACTATATATTACTATAAAAAAAATAAGAAATTTTAAATAAATTCACGAATTCTAACCAGAATGGGTTTTCAGTAAAATTAAGAAGCATTAAATATATTCCTCTTTATTATTCCTCTTTATTATATATATAGTTCTATATTCTTTATTATATATAGTTTATTATATATAGTTTATTATATATATAGTTCACTTAAATTATTTTAATTCATTAATTCATTATTTATACTTTATCATTTTTAATTCACTTAAATTGCTTTATTTCAAATTTTAATTTATTTAATTTCAAATTATTATAGAATTTATGATACTGACTAAGAAATTTACGCAAAATAAATTTTTTTCGATCTGAGTAAATTTTTATATTTGGAATTGCAAAACTTTTTGTATCTTTCAATGTAGACATTTTTTAATTACCATCAGATGGACGCGATGTATTTTTGCAGATCCTCCTTGTTTCGTGCGACAACGTTTTTGACTCACCTGCAACAAAATAAATATCATACAGTTAGACACATGGAAGGTATATGTTTGTTCATGGAAGATATATATATATATATATATAT
>NW_012130088.1:494941-498057 GCF_000143395.1 Atta cephalotes
TCGTCGACTAACGTTTTACGTTACGTACTACCTCGACAACAAAATAAAATAATACTATACTAGTAGACACATAGGTAGGTATATTGTTTGTTCTATAGAGATATATATATATATATATATATATATATATATATATACATGCAAAATTGTCGAGTGTAATCGAAAGGTACTTGTGTTTGAAAAAGAAATTTCAACGTTCATAACACGCAAACGATTTTGCGTTCTGTACTTTATAGCGTGATAAGCATCAACTTTTTTTTTTTAAATTGTCATTTTCTTAAGGTTAAACAACGTTTCAGTGTGGATGTTTCACCTCCCTTACATGCAGCCGCTCGTATTCTACTCGGAAAACCGTAGAATGTTCTTGAATTTCAACTCGTGTCGAGAGTATCGTGCGATGTGTTGCTGGCACGTAGCAACCCCGATTCTTATCACTACCTTGTAACGTATTGCGAAACTATAATAATTACACAGCGTTAAGCTAAAAGCATGAACTGTTAGATATTTCGCTTTCGCACGATGCGTTTAACGTCCTTCACGCGATCGATGCAATCTCCAAGAAGTTCCGTCTAATTCACGACGGGAAAGTCTTCACCCTCTTGATGCATCATTCAATTTTCGTCTTATCTATAATAAAAGATAAACATAACGTCTTCCGAAATACATTGAGTCTAATACGATAACTATAGCTCAAGATAATCTAAGTAAATGGATATGCCTATAAAAGTTAAATATGTTAATAATCAAAGCTTCAATAATAAATATGATACAATAAAAATAATTATATAGAAAAACAAAAAAAATGTGGATAGTATATCAAGTTAATATATCAAGTTTTATTTTAAAGACAATTTCAATCAAATTTAAAAAAAAGGTATATTTTAATCAATTTTTTAAATATTTTGATTATATGTATACAATATATATACATATATATGTACATATATATATATATACATATATGTATATACACACACACACATATATATATATATATAAATTATATATATATATATATATATATACATATATGGAAAAATCTTGTTAAGAAATGTACATTTTTAAAACAAAACTTTTCTAATTTGGATAAAATCATCTAAAATAATCGTTTAATATATTTTTTCTTTATATAATTACTTTATGTATGTATGTAACATATAGGCTATATATATATGCATATATATGTATATATTTTAAATTATTTCAAATTAAAAAATTTTATTTATTAGAATATCTTTAATAAAAGAACAAGACTTATACATACAAAAAGATCAGCATAATATTTTTACAAATCACGGTAGAAATACTATAGTATACATAAATCTGACGAGCAATTTAATCGCGTTCACGAAAGGATACAATGTGTTTTCTACGAGAGCATTTTCCTTTTGCTTTTCGGCGTGATTCCACAGCTTAACCCGCGTTGCAATATGCAATGCACTTCGGTAACACGTCGCCGACGCAGGTCGCAATAGCTAGCGGCTGCGAGGGATAGTAGCTGGCAAATGGCCAGCCTCCGATATACCGCGCGTGTTTCTTCGCTAGCATTTGCATACCGAAACCCCTAAAGTGTGAAACTATTGCCGGTAAAGCCGATCCGCAGATTGCAGATTAAACGGATGTTCGCGCGGTTCTGAACACGCCGCCTTCCTTTCTTACCACCGTAAATGATAAGCGACACTTAAGCCAGACTATTTTGTCTCGACTATTTTGCGTCGGCACGTTATAATCGTTATACTATATTCGTGACTCACATCGCTTCAACAGAACGCGTTATTGCATAATTTTCAGTTAAAATTATAACAAACAAAAGAAAATAAATATGATTTTATATACTTCAATAATAAAGATAAATTTTATAATAATAAATGGAAGGTATGATATAAATGTGATTGAATAGAGAGATCTAGCATCACATTTACATTATACCTTGTATTTGTTGTTACTCTTCTAACTTTTGATGTCCTTCTCTACCGTCTAATTGTTATGTAATTATTGCACATGTTATGAAAAATATCATATAAAAATAAACATAATTTTTTCTCAAAATCAGTGTGCTCCTCGTCGAATGAACGTCAAGATTCGTTGGCGTTAGCATGAATGAAAACACAGCGATAACTTGCAAATCTTCTGGTATCTTTGAAAATACCTGTGAAAGTCTAAAAAAAGCTTTGACATGTAATAATTATTTTTTCAAATAAAATATTAGATATTAAGAAGTATAACAGTAACAAGCAAATGTATGTATCTTTATTAATAAAAAGTTTTGACATGTTGAAGTAAGAGAAACTCAGTATATGTATACCAAGAGTAACATCGAAGGGTTAGTAATATATTGATAAGCAAATTAGATATTATAAGCAAATATTGGAATTTAATATTAAGATAAAGACATGAATATACTAGTCTGTTATGTATGTTTTGTATGTTGACATCATGCTGTATCATAACTTTACTTGTCACACGTGTATCCGTTTTGGCTAAAGTATTATACCACCTAAACGATATTAAGCAAAGAGACTTACTGCATGAGATTCACGTGGGCATATCTATACCTCACTTCAATTTTGCGATGTGATTATAATCGCAAGTTCGCATGACAACGACGAGAACTAAGATGATGACGACAACAGTGCGATATGCGTGAATTGTAATTCAATTAGCAGCTCTAAAACTTTGCTTGCAACTACCAGAAACATTTTCGGCAAACGACTGCGAACGATGAACTCGCTTTGGGAGATGTCGTGGGAGGGGTAACATGTGTTACCGTTCATATTCGCTAAGAGACAAGAGCGAGTTAGCAGAATTATATCGAGACTGTATCAGCTCGGCGGAGGAGTCTTCCGCGGTTAGAGTACCGTTGAGTTATTAGCTGTTTCCCTTCAGAATTAGCACCAAATTAGTATACCATTAAGGCTGCCCGCACGCACGCAGGTTACTCGATAATCCTCTAATCCCAGAGTTGATCTTCGCGTGATCCTATTACCGCCAAGTGAAATTCACCGCGAGGCACCGACGGCATCTTCGAGCAACGCGACTGGGCATTATCGTTTTTGAAGGTACGAGTATATGCACGAGTATATGCACGGAAGAGACGGCGCCCACTTTAAATTATC
>NW_012130088.1:498077-507993 GCF_000143395.1 Atta cephalotes
TTATGTGTGTGTGTGTGTGTGTGTGTGTGTGTGTGTGTGTGTGTGTGTGTGTGTATATATATATATATGAACGTGCATTGCTAACTACAACTGGACCTTCAAGGATCACGGTAAGCTTCGAGAACGATGGTATTAGCGGCTCCATTATTTTATGTGACTGAACGTGCAAAACGGTATTCACCGAGCGCAAACCTCCGCGACGAGCTTGGTTAACAAAAAAGACTTTCTCGCTAATGAGAATAAATTGCATGCGTGATACTTTCAAGCACTCGGCTCTGTTAATTACAATGCCATAATGATAAAGATATACGTCAAGATTTGTGACAATGTCCAACGATCCGCAATTATCCCGCTTTTTGCGCATGCACAGTTCTCGAGTATAATTATGAGTATAGAATGTATGAGTAGAGAAATCTTATAATTGTGTCTATTTTTCTAAATCAGATGATAGAAATGTATAGAAGGAGATAGTGTTACAAATAGAAAATTATATCGTTTTTAATAATAAATCTTGATCGATGCGAATAGAAAGTTTAAAAACAGCAGCGTTGGAAACTATATGGAATCTTCGATAAGTATATTGAATAATAAAGTGTTATTTCCTTTTAGAAGTTTAAATAATTATTTGTTGCCATTTTTGAAGTTTAAACTCTAAATTTTTAATCCTCTGGAGCTAAAAATTTATACAATTGCTGACGCTGGGTTTGTGAAATTCATTTAATAGATATTAATTAACTGGGAATTGCTTTTTTATTTAGGATTTTTTACATTCCAATTAAATTGACTATTGTTCACTATATATTATATATTATTAATTTATTTTTCAATTTATTAGCATTTGACATTATAAATACGGATTTATTTACAATTTTCTGATAAAAATTAGAACAAACCAAACAAATATATATTAAATAAATATATATTAAATAAAATAAGTATTTTATTACATATATATTTCTAAAAAAAATATAGATTTTGATTATAATATAATGAGTTATTACGATTTTTCGATGAAATTGCATATTTAAAGATTCATATTTATATATTTCAATAAAACAATATCCATTTTACAACTCACATTTTCTGTAAAAATATCCCAGCTAATTATTCTCGGGTTAAAAGGCATTAATTAATTTCAACGAATCAAAATGACATAAAATATAAATATCATATTATATTTTAATTGAAGTAATCCAATTTTGCAGATGATGAAGAAAATTGAATTATTTTTTATAAAGAGATTTATAATATTGCATAGATCCAATAAATCTAATAATAATCCTCCATCAATTCTGAAAGGATATAATTGCGAAGTGAAAATATCTACACTCCAATACACTTATATCAACTTCAAAGAATTAATTTATATCCCATTTTTTCTGAAAATACTAATACCAAATATAACCAAAAAAATTTGGTAAATATACCAAAATATTAATATACTTATATACTTTGATATTTTGTCTGAAAAGAAATTATTTCATGTTTTAAATAATTTATAAATACTTTAGAAGACAAATAATTACTATTTTTATATATGAATAGATAATATTGTATAAAGTTCATTGAGGTCAAAGAATCTTTGAGAAGAACCTTCTGAACGCACGTTCACGAAACTCCTTACTGAAAATCGTGCTTAATTTAGGATTATGTACAAAGAAGTCCTCGGTGTACAGGGCGAATAGATGCGCTCCGGCAATTCACTTCGTGTCTCACTTGAGTGCAAAGGTCGTGAACGAGCCTCCGGCAGTACGTCGGAAACATGACCCAGCGGCTATATCTGCTGTAGCATTAAACGAGGGTGCTAATTTCAGATGGAAGCCTTCCGGCAGAATCTACTTACTTCCTGAAGTTTCGAGGTCTCCTTCGGGAGATCTTTCAGGGCGGATATTAGATATGGGCTATGTATCTTACTTTGACGATGATCCAAATATATCCAATGAAATAATAGTGAAACAACGTGACAATGACGTTCAATTATTAATTTTCGGACGGAGCAGGGATTAAACTCATCCCCACTCTCGAAGCAGAGATGTATCAGAGAGCTAAAATAAATAAGAAACAAACAAAAAAGTTCTTCGCAGAATTTCGCGCTACGGTAGCGACTATGTCACGCTTTTCACACTGCGACGAAATAAGCAAGCTAAAAGTTACCTGATCGCATTAGAGGTCGACTGGTTGGGAGTGAGGCCATAAGGCTAAGGCGTTAATTTTACTACGAAATGGAACGCTACCCGGGAGATAGTTTCGAGGACGAAACAAATGTATATCCCGAATCCTGCTTTGGCGGATCCTTTGCTGGCGGCAACATTTAACCCACCCGCTCCGGAAGCTCTAGCCGTCTAGTTCGGTTCTCAGCTCAGTCTTTCCTCAGAATGGAGTTTAGTCCTGGGTCACGTCTAATGCGCCTCTGGGTCGTCGTAATTAGGATTCCCGGTTCGGCTCCGCCCCTCCCTAGATTTATCCCTCTTTTGGAGCCCGCTCCGCTGTCTTTGAATTCCGGGCACCAAAGTTTGCACCCTCCACGAGAACGCGCGCCGCCGTTCTTCTTGCATCCTTTGAGCAGTATCTTCCCCTTGCCCTTTCCAAATGGAATTCTCGCACCGCGTTTCACCTAGGCGGGCCGCCAATAGTCGAATGCGTTCTTATCAGGAAATCACGTAGGGTGAGTTTATCTTATTCGCTCGTTATCTCGAGCATTAGCTGTGATTTAAAGCCGACTTTGCCGATAATGCGAGATCCTAAATGCTAGTTTGAATTCGAAGACGAGCTGTACGTTCCTCTACAATCTCTACATGCATTCATGCGTTTCATTGGAAATGCATTAATGGTAAAGAATGCAAATGTCCTATATACAAGTTTTTGCTATATTTTTATAAGATCATTAAAAGAATTTTTATGTTTATTTTAAATTTGATCGAAAAATATATAAGCTAATGTAGTAAATGCTTGAATGTAATTAATTTATTAAGAATTAATTTACTAAAAATTTAGAGTTTCATCTTTCGTCTTTTCTATAGTTGACTAATTAACAACACATTGGTACACAGAAAGAATGATTTTACTGAAGTATCTAAAAATTTAAATAAATGTAGATCTAAAAGTAATTTTGTTCGACCACAAAAATAATTACATAAGAAATTTAATCATAATATACATGCTATAAAAAATTTTGACATTCTATAACTAGTTCGAGCGTCCTACATGCATACTTTAATAATCTAACAAAATTATTTTCAGATTTATATCTATCTAAATTTTTAAATACATCAATAAAATCATTCTCTCCATGCATTATTAGTCACTATGCTATTTTCAGTTTATAACAAATTTATTTTAATCTCACTATCAATTTCCAGGAAAAGAAAAATATCTACAATAGTATACTAAATTTCAAATAGAAATTTCTATCCTCAATCGATTTATTTTATTAAATTTTAGTACATTTTGTTATTTTCCTTTTCTGGAAGAGGAAAATATAGTAAAATATAGGAAAATATAGTAGTTTGCTAAATTTAAAATAGAAGCCTCTATTGATTTCTTTTATCATTTCATCATGTGAAAGCTATGAATTCCTAATTGAAGTTTCCTCGTGTTCGATTGTGTACGAGCATTTTAAATGAATTGCGAAAACGAATTGACGAGCACGCTGGTGCCAGAGATTTGAATTTCAACGAAAACATCTCGGACTGACGCGTTCATCTACGATACGAATTGCATAGTAAGAGGATTCACTACCTTTGCTCGCTATCTCGAGAATCGTTGGTTCATCGGGAACAAATAGATCTCGAGCTCGATGGCGCGGTTTCGCAGCAAGTTTGGCGATGGTTGTGCGGCTCTGTTAAGATACCACGCTCGCGGTGGAGATATCCGCTTATCCGATACTCCGTCTATCGCGATTTAATCAGAAGAGAAAGCACACGTAATCGTCTATTCTCCGAATATGAATGAAGCTTTATGCTTTCTGTACGAATTCAGCTTAAGAGCAACGCAAAACACAAAGAGACATCTGAACAAAAAATGCCGAATTTCATCGTTCAGATAATTATGAGGATTAGAAATTTAATAAAAAAAATGTTGTTATATTGTCATTAATATAATACCTCTTATTAAGCAACGCAATTATTTGTTCAATTCAAAAAAAAGGAAAAATTGCTTTTGAAATATATATATTTATAGAAACTTTTTGTTTCTGTAGGAGGAATATATTCTGAAAATAATTAATATAAATTTTTTAATTCTATAAAATAGATATATCCTATAAAAGACATTTTAAGGCGAACTTTATGGCGCTAAATAATTGCAATTCTTTCAATAGATATTATCTAAATAATATTATCTAAATTATTTCTCCTCGCACATCATCTTCGAATAGTTCGCTATAATTTGTCGAACCCGTATAAATTTTCGAAGCGATCTGCATCAACCTGACTTCTCTCCCAGATTTCCTCTCGAGAGAATTGACCTAGGGCATATCCGAATCGCGCAAAATATATTATCTTTTATGGGTTGCACCTAAGCGGCTCTCTAATGCCTTTTATCCGATAAAGAAAGGAAGAACGAAGGGATAGCACACGCGAAGTTAGGCAGAGAGAAAAGCTATGTCCGTGAAAACTGCCGTAAATCGTCGAATGTGAAGTCCACTTGAATTTGGCGGTGAATTTCCAAGCACATACTAAGGCTCGCAGTATAAAGTGAAAAAAGAGTTTAACGTTTTCTGAGATTTCTAATGCTCAATCTTAAAACTGGTTAGTGTTATTCAAACTGAAGTCAAAAAGTATCAAAGCAAAAAAATCAAAGTAAAAAGAACAATCATTATGTTACACAATTTGCGGTACATTACATTAAATTATTACATAATTACACAAATAAAAAGTAATTACATAATATGTATAAGACTGTGTTCTAAAGCCATTGTAGTTTATGATACACGCATACTTTTCGTTACTTAAATATAATCTTTACATTATATTTAAAAAAAGTCAAAATTAAAAATGGTAAAAATTAAAAATTTAAAAACAATAAATTAAAATTAATTTATAGAAAAAAGCAGTCCATATATTTCAAAAATATATATTAACATACTGCTTTTATACTTAATATACTTCAAAAAATTTCAATCATTTCTTTTTGTATCTAAAAGTTTCAATCTTATATGTAACACGAAATATACAAGAAAACGTTACTACAATAAGAATCGATTTCGTCGATATGCTTATCGTCGTTTATCGATAACGATACGCAAAGGTGCACGCCAGACTGGGTTGTGAACGTTCTTTGTTTTGAGTGAAAGCTTGCTCGAGTTTATTTTCAGCATGGACTGTTTCGGAATTTGCTGTACCAAGCCTTCGGAACATGGGTGTATGCGAAATCACCTAGTCAAGTATACACGAATCTATATACGTCTTTATTGAAATAACACACGTAGCTCACGTTACTTTTTAAAAAAGCTGCCCGAAAGCCATCGTCTAGCTGTTTGACATACTGCATTTTTTTTCTGCTTTCAAATAATAGTGTCACGACAGAAAAATATCAAAGCAAATTTTGTGCATATATTGTATCAATAACTTCTCACGAGCATATAATGAAAAAAACAAATTCTTATATAAACATTTTCAAAAATAAAAAATTATAAACTTATGAAGAAAGAAAATCATATTATTAAAAAATATTCTTATTAGAATAAATACATAAAGAAATAAGAAATCTTGAATGACATTGATTTTATCTTCTAAATTGAAATATAAAAAATTAAAAATATTATGATATATATACCTTACTAAAATGCGTTCTTATTAAAGTATAAAATTTTGAAATTTAAAATAGATAAATATTATATAAAAATTAATATACATACATATAAAATTTATTAATTCTAATTTTAAAATAAATAAAAATTATTAAAATAAAATTTATTAATTTTAAATTTAAGAAAATGTATTCTAAATTAAAAAAAATAAAAATAATTGCAATAAAAAAAATATTAATTTAAAAAAATTTATTAGAACATTTCTATGGTAAGAATATTCATTACATTTTATATAATACAGTGCATATTTGCAATTACGCACATATATATTAAAGAGGCCAGGTGAATGTTTTGGATAATGAATCCCACATGTATAACATTAGTCTTTAACGAGAGATTGATGCGTTATACATGTATATAAACGCACGGTAGCAAACGTGTTATAATTAGATGGAGAATAAATATTTGTAAGGAATGTGAATTTTTCATGTATCACCGTCATTTTCGCATTTCTCGCATTGCATACATATTTCAGAATGTACGTATAAATGTATCGGAGTAATACATGCTTATATTTCTTCGTTTTAAGTGGACACGTGTCACTGCTAGAGAGATCTAGATTCTTCTTTAAATCATAAAAGCACTCGTAAACATGGATAAAACGGAATAAGAATGTACGAGACACAGTTTTATGACATGGCGCTAACTGCGCATGTGTGAATTTTTATCGTTTTACCTTTCTACAAATGTCATGAATTCCTAATGTTGCATATATCAAGACATTCTGCATAAAAGTGCGAGAGTTTATTTCCGTGATACCATAAGATCTGTTTATAAAGCGCACACACTTATATGTAGCAATTAATCTTTTATTCGTTATTAATAATTCGATGTCTGATTAATGATCTTCTGCGTCTTTTCATTACGATGGAAATATTACATTCATAGATAATCGATGTTCAATGATTAAAGAAAGAAAGTAATGGCGATAACACTGTTGAATTCATATTTAATGACAAATTATATCTATAATTATTATTATATATTATATATTATATAAATTTGACTAATTATTTTTAATCATATTCATTACTTCTGTATGTTAATCTAACTAAAATAATGTAAACTTGTAACTAATGTAATAATGTAAATTTGTAACTAATGTAACTTAAACAATTTAATTCAAGAAAACGTGTTTGATTTATTATTTACTAAGTACATACGTTAATATGAATGATCTTTACTTCGAAATAAACCTTTGAAATGAATTGATTACATTTTGACACAGATGGAAGTTAAAAATAACAAATTATTTATAAATTTTAAGATGATTATCAGCATTAGATTATTAAGATTTTTCTGAGGTGCTTGTAAGCATTAATATAATATTATTATTAAATCGATATATTGTTCAATTTATATTGGTCTCTTATTATAATTATTAATTTATTGCTGTCTCACACTTACTCATGTAGAATATTTTTTATTTCCATTTGTTAGGTGTAGGAACTGACGACCAAGGTCGAAAACGTTATTGTTTGTCAGTAAAATAAATTAATAAGAAGTTTATTCCATTACAACTTCTCTCTCCCTCTCCTCGCCCTTTCCTTTCCTCCCCTCCCCCCCCCCTCCTCTCTCTCCTAGTAGTTACTTTCTCCTTTCTGCCCATTTCCTTTTTCAATTTGCTTTCTAAAAGAAGAGCCGTTATTTATTTCTTAATTGTGTCAATATTATTAAATTGCTTATTTATGCAATTTCATTTATTACATTAATACCCTAGTTCTGTAAGAATTGGATATGCAATATATAAATTCACACCAAATTATTTAAGTCCTAAAGATCTAGTTTGACAATTTAGGAGCTTAATTTCTTATTTACTGTGAAATAACAAATTTAACTAAGAGATTAGGTTAGGAGATTGTTCTTTTAATGACAGTGATAATTATAATACAACAAAGAGAAAAAATAAACTTCAAAAGCGATAAACGGTGAAGTTATAACAATATTACAAATGAGCTGATAGCTTTGACTCTTGAATGAGTTTTACGTGCAACGCAGAATATAACGAGATAATACTTATGGGAAAGATGTGATCCAGTTATGTTTTTCCCCTTCCGCATCAATCTGTTTACCACGACACATTTTCTTTCGCACTTTCTGCGAGTTTTCTCGTAAATCCGATAACTCGCAACGTGATATGTCGCGACTTTGCAAGCTTGTGTGTACGGAATCGAACGATCAAAAGAAACTATTTGTTTTGCTTTAAAGCATCACGTTCCTACAAAATGTATCACGGATATAATACGCAGTTTACAAGATGGAAAGCTTTCGTAAATTGATGATTGAATTAAAAATTGCATCTTTTCGTAATCCGATAAGGGTTTAAATTACGACATTCGACCCACGACACACTCTTCGTTTCCGCAGAGAGATAAAAGAAAGAAGGGGTCAGTCCCCTATATTCATGCTTCCTTTCCCCTCACTATATCGATGGTTGCGCGATGTAACGGCGACAGTTGCATCCGCACCACGTGCAACAATGCAATCGTACGCACGGCCGGTAATAACTGGACGATATACGAGCCTCGCGGTCTCGCGTTACGCATGTATGATTACGGCGGTAAGCGTTGCGTGGCACACTCTGTGAACCAGCCTGTGACGCACCACCTGACCCCACCACACCGTTATCCGTTCCCCCCACCCCCCACCTCTTGATCGCCTGTAATTACTCACGGCCACTGTATCTCCATCCCATGACTGATTGTGAAAATCGCACTGGAAATTTAACGGAAGAACAATATCGGAGAGGACAGCGCTCATTTTGCGCACTATCCTCGCACGCTTTTGCGACTGACAGTTGTGTTAATATACATGGAGGTATCTATACAAAACATCACGCAACTGATGCTTCATACTTCTATATTTATTAAAAAAGTGCATATTTGCGATTTTACATATCGACACTAATTTGCTTATTTATAATTAAAAATCTGTATGTTTTAAACTATAACTGAATTGTATATCACAAAAATTATTAAATTGTACGATTCATTATATAAATTCTTTATAGTACAATATATTAAAGATACTCGCTAGCATCAGTAATAATAAATTGCTTGTCAATTTAATTTGTGATATAACTTTAGTTTGTGTTTTTCAAAATTGACAAATAATCGACGTGCAGTTTGACTGAATTAGAAATTGTAAAATTCACATAAAAATATTATTAGGTAAGACCTTTTGATCGAATATATTTTCGCTTAATTGTGTCGAACATTTTAGTTTCACTTAATGTTATTTATTTTTTATACCGATTATTCCCGTTTTTTAAATTATATAATCGTTTGTTCTGTCAAGTAATTAAATTATGAATTCTATAAAAGTGAAGATTGTTTGATGAATTGGCTATTATATAATAACGCTCGAATTTAATATGCATCAAAGCACTCTCCGTTGTTATTTGTTTGTTCAATGGAATTAATCGGCCATTTACATAGATGATAAGGATGATAGATGGTCGAACAAATTCTCCCGTTCAAATATTTAGACGTGCGATTAAATCGTTTGAGTATTAATATCGATGAAAATCCATGGCCCAAAATCCGTAAAATCCGTAATCGCATCTTTATGACGCATTTATTCCACTGCAGCGATCAAACCGGCAAGATTATGCAAAATTTTCCGCCAAAATCGAATATGCATCGTCTTCTTGCCGAAAAATACAAGCGATGTCTCGAAATCGGATAAAAGCGGAGAGTATCATCAGGCGCAAGTGGCTTTCGGAATAGACAATGAGGGGCACAATTTCCCTCGCGCGACTCGCGATTACACTCCGCATAAAATCTGTTTACACAGCTGGGAAACACACTCTCTACGCTCAACCGAAGTGCCGCAAGGGCTACAGGGCACTTCGTGGGCGCCGCGACACCGGCGCGACGATCGACCGACACCCTCGGAATTTTATTAGCCGGAAGAAAAGAGACAGAGAGCTTGAGGATTCATCTTCCTTCCGAATTTACCCGTGGTTGCCTCACTGTGTTTTATAGATATGCCTCTTGGATATACAGCGCGTGAAGAACATTCGCCGAAGTAACAACAGATGCATCAATTTCGAAAAATGTTAACTTTTATTTATAATCTCTCTCTCTCTCTTTCTCTCTCTCTCTC
>NW_012130088.1:508443-519750 GCF_000143395.1 Atta cephalotes
CTCTCTCTCTCTCTCTCTCTCTCTCTCTCTCTCTCTCTCTCTCTCTCTCTCTCTCTTTCTCTCTTTCAACCATCTCCTTCAGAATACAAAGAGAATATAAATATAAATAAAATATATGTATACAATTTATACTCATACATATTTTACAATGTTTTATCTTTTTGCAAAATTTTAATATACTAATGAAATCAAATTATTAATTATTCTAAAACTGAAATTTTATTACAGAAATTAAATACATTTATTTAAAATTTATCATGTAGAAAATCATAAAGTTGTTAGTACAACTTTATTAATATAACTTTATTTGAAACTATTAATATAACTTGTATTTTAATATAACTTTATAATTGTCTACATAATAAATTCTACATAAATTTGTTTAATTTGTACAATAAAATTTTAGTTTTAGAATACTCTTAAAATATTTGAAATAATATTTGAATTAAAATTGTGCAAAAAAATTCTTCAAATTTCACGAGAAGTAAAGGAAATCAATAATCATAATATTTAATTATCGATGCATATATTCTTTCGCGAATGCTTTTGCGCGACGCGTTGTATAATGCTTTTACACAAAAGTTACGACGAAAACGCGGCATATACTTTCGAGTTTTATTGGATAGAAATGGAAGGATATTAGCATGAGAAAGTTCAGCTTCCGATCTCGCGAGCTCCCGCGATTTGGCCCGGCAAGAATTTACGGGCTTCCCCCGGAATTGTTCAGTCAGAATAATTTACCGCGTGGATTTACGATTGCGAAGAAGTTAATCGAACTTCGGGTTGTTCTTTATCTTTGCTTTATTACGACCGACTCACTCAAAAAGGCAATAAAACTTACATTCACGATGACTACGATTCTTCATAAGTCATAAAACTGTGAAATTAATACTCTGAATGTGCGATAGAACGTTTACATTCTGCTAAATATGATTTAGAACGAGTAATGTTATCGTTAACGTCAGAAAATTAATTTCGTAAATCGTCGGACGACGGATACAACAATGTATATACATAGGATATATGTAGGTATGTGTGCTCTTTAGTCCAGGACAAGAGTGTATTTTATTAGCCGAAGAAGATGAAATTTGCATGAGATCCCTGAACTTTCGTCCACATCGTCTCGACCCGGCGATTCTACCTTTGTAGACCGCAAAGTTGTTCCTAAATTATGACCTAAACTTTCGCGCGAGTTGACAGATTTATCACGCGCGTAGACGCAATAAGGAGCAGGTAAACGCGAATACCTACACCAACGACCTATTTAACATAATATAAATCTTAAGCATCATGGATATATTTTATAGCGCCTTGATTCAATATTTCCGAAAGGAAACATGCAAGCAATTGAATTAAGCGTTACTGCAGCATCATTATTTCTCATATTAAATATAAGTTCATTAGGTCAATATTTTCGTACCGTATTAAAAATTAGTTTAATTTGATATATTTAAGATTAGACATATTTTTTAAAAAATTGAAAAAATTACGAGAAATGTTACTGATTTTTTTATTTGTATTTGAAAATAATACAAAAAGTTTATTAGCCAACGAAGATGAAATTTGCATAAGAGCATTCCTGAATTTTCGTCCACACCATCTCAACTGATTCTACTTTTGCAGACCACAAAGCTGCTTCTAAGTTATGACTTAAACTTTCGCGCGAATTTAGACCTAGCCAAAAATTACCTCTATAAGAAGTAGATATTTAAAAAAAAATTAAGATAAAATGAAAAAATTTTCACTTGAACTACAAAAATGTATTAAATTTTAATAAATAATTGTTTGAATAGTACCAATATAACATTTATTTACGAAAAATAAATAATTAAATAAAAAATAATAGTTAAATTAAATTAATGATTCTGGTATCAAATAAATATTTATTAAAATTTAGTACATTTTTCTCTCAATGTAACATCCATTTTTCCATACGGAAAATATAAATTTTTAATTTCAGTCACTTTTTCTAGAGATCATCTTTCAATATAATTGTAATGGTTGATCCAAAAATTAGTAATAAAAGACTACTAACAATACATTAATAAATAAATCAAAATTAATAAAAAATAATCCTTATTAAAAAATCTATATCCTCATATTCGTCTAAAGATTCGTTAATCTTTAATCAACATGCATATTTTACTGAATTTTCGTGATAAAATATATTTTTATTCTTTTCGTGGCGACAGTTTTTTTTTTTAATTGCGATCTACATATTACGATATGAAATATTTATCTAGTTTTAAATTATATTGAATGCAGTAGCAGATTTTTCAATGTTTTATGTTACAAAAAATATACATACAAAATGTTTTCAATGAAACAAAAATGTTTTCCATGATCACCAAAGTTATAACAGTTATATTCAATTAACAAAATAAATAAACAAAATAAAAAACAGAATAAGTTAATAAAATAAATAAAGCTCGAAGAATCGCAATTATTGTTGCGTATTAAATTTATCATTATATTTATAATGAATCTTTCTCTTTATAAATTTTACTCGTTTTTATCACATGATTAAAATGTGTATGTATACTATAATTATTCATTATAAAAGTAATGTTTTTACAAGAAATTCGGCAATGCATTATATTTAAAAATTTATAAAATTTATCTATATATTCCGCGTGTATCAAGACGCATTATAATTATGCATTAGCATCGTTCTTCCAGTTTGCAAGGACGTCGCGTCGCGCGTATACGCGTCTTGCGGAATTACGAGAGCGGAAGATTTGCCCAGGGCGATAGATTTATCGCGGACGTACACACACTGACGACGGGGTAATTCCGAATGCATGGCCGAGCAAGATTAAGGGGAAATCCTGGGCGTCGCATCGCAGCGAAGGGTGCGCGCCGGCGCGCGATTCTCCCGCGTTTTTTCCACACGCAACGGCTTAAGCATCCATCAAAGGGTGTTTCAGGATCCACATCCCCTCCGCGAAGTTGCGGGAAACTTCCGCCGGAAGCTGTTTAGAGTTCCGACGAGTGTCAACAAAATGGACCGAATCGGAAGAGACTCACCGAAAAGCCAACGGCGGAATAAAGACGGAACTGAGAGAACCGGATTCGTACGATTCCCTGATGTTTGCCTCTCTGCTAGTACTTCGCCATATACTCGGTTTAGGGGCTACTTATCTGACTAGTTTTCCCCACAGCGGAAAACTTTTTCGAAAGCGCGCAGATAGATGGTCAAGTGAAGAATGGTCACTAAAGATTTCGACCAGTTTTATGTCTGTATCTTCTAATAAATAAATAAATAATTTTTTATATTAAATATTAAAGAATAATTAAATATAAAGTTTTAGCAGAGAAAAATCATAAAATATTTTTATTTTGTATTTGTTGTTATGAGATTTTCACAAGAAAACTGACAAGTTGAATCGATTCCAGGAAGTTATTATTAAAAAACTTTGATCTTTTATATATTAAATTCAGCAAAAGTTGAACGTGGCTAATAATAAGCGTTAACCTTCTAAAGTCTTGTAGCCACAATGTTAGAAACGGTCCGAGATCTCAGATAAAGAAAGAATTGGTCATATGACTAAATTGTTTAAATGTGATTTGTTAATTCTTCCTCTGTCCAAAATCTCGGATCGATTTCTAGCATTGTAGGCACAAGATTTAAGGACTGCGATTTTTTCAAAAAAACATTTCTTTTACTGCTTTTATTAAAAAATAACATGATACAAGCGAAATGCTAAAAAAAAGTGAAGAATTTATTAATATCCATATATACCTAGGGATCTACGTATAGTTTTTGGTAATTAGAAGTGTTGTATTTCAATATTCAATTATATATATTTCCATCTTCAATTTTTAAGTGTAAATAATCTGCCTAGATCCCGAATTTATTCCGAATTTAATTTTAAAATGAATTAATTTTAATCTTAGTTCAACTTATTCTTCATCTTTTTCTAATTTTTCTTACTTTTAGGCTTGAGGGAAGATGAAGAGTTAGTTGAATCAAGATTAAACTTAGTAGAAACATTACAAAGTTAAGAATAGAAATCTAATCAAAAAGAAGTATGTGATATGACAATAAAATTTAATGAATGTTATGAAAAAATAAACATCATCTTAATTAATGAATACAAATGATTTTTATTGCCCTTTAAAGTAATCCCCTCCCTCTAGAGATAATACATTTCTAACAATGTTCGTACAAATTTGTGGTAACTCTATAAAAAGTCATCTTTAAATATCGTCTTAAACCGATAATAAGTTATTATTATCATACAATCCTAAGAAAAATACAAAAAAGTTGTAATAATATCATAAATTATCACGATCTTATTTATTGTAAATTCATTTTTAAGTTCATATTAGGTATTAAAAATATATATATACATATATATATATATAAAATGTCCTATATATTATTATTATGACTTAATTTAAATTATAACTCTGTGTTCTATCTGGGATTCTGATTCGAATTTTTAAATCACTGTTCATATTCTCTCAATCTTGCTCCTGTAAACTTGTCTAAACTAAAGAAGGCGGTGGAAGGACTCGATTTCAAACATTCAGAACCGTGTAGCAACAAAACTTAAAGTGATCCAAAGATAATTTCTCACAGAATTTCGAGAGATATACAAACATTATCACTTACTTCATTCCAATATCCCTTCCTATCTTCGCAATCTTTTACACTTAACTCTCAAGACACTCGATATTATGATTCTTTGTCTTTCCCTATCCATAACTCAGTCAAATTCTGTGCTGCCTTCTCCTATATTACTGTTAAATTTTATAATATATTATCTCCATTCGCTTTTCTCCTTCTTTTTCTTCTTTTCGATCGGCCGTACTTCGTCTCCTATTCTCTACGGAGCGTTGACTCTTTTTATGGTCACAAATATCTCTCTCGCATCTGCGCCATTTCTCAGCCTTCCCGCACTATTATTCATATTATTAATTTCCACAATTGTACCTCATTCTCTGTTTACTAGTTTGTACTTGATTCGTAATACTATTATTGTCATTATTATATTTTGAACTTGTTCACAATTATTATATTTAAAACAATATTTTAAAGAGCATATACCACTACGCAAGATATTAGAAGCGAATAATATATAGATTTATTAATTTTAAAACATAATTATGTAAAATATAAACATTTCGGTCTTAATTACATCATCTTCAGTATATATATATATATATATATATATATATATATATATATAAAATTATTCTAACCAAAATATTATTTTCGTAGTGGTTTCTTTAAAATATTGTTTTGAATTTTTTTTAGCAATTTTCATATTATATGTTAAATTTATGGTTTGTAATTCATTCTGTATTCTAAGTTTGATTTATTTTCATATCACTTTGTTCCGCTTTTGTATTTTTACAACTGTAACTCTTTACTCTCTCTTTCCAGTAGCCATTAAAGCAGCAGATTTTGCTGATGCCTCATCCGCACTTAACTTTTCTAGCTTAACTTTGTAGTCGCTGTTTCTAATTGTTTGTAATTGATGCATAAAATAAATTAAATTAAACATTAATAGAGTTTGTTTTATCTCTAAAAGGAAATGATATTGAAGAACAATAAAAGTCATTTATACATTAATTAATGGTGTTTATTTTTTCATATACTAAGAACTCTATTTGGTTGAGTCAACTCAATCTCTTATTTGGACAAAACAAAATAAATTTAGTTAAAGTAAAAAGTTTTATTATTGTAATGTTTTACTTGTTTCTAATAATAATACAAGTAAAAAGATTCACAAACCAAATTTTTTTGTTTCAATTATTTTATTGCATCAACAAGGATTTGTTTGTGCAAACAAAAGATTAGTTGATTCAACCAAATGGAATTTTCAGTGTAACATTCACCGAATTCACTTTATTGCCATGTCATGTAAAAACACCAGAACAGTATAGTGGTGTAACCAATACGAATGAAAGAAAAGTAATACGTTAGATTTAAAACAAATATTAAAGAAAGAAAACTAATACAATTTTACCTTACAATGATTTCTCTATATATAAATCCGTCATGTTCCACAATTTTCCACATACCAAAATTTCATAGAAGTTTCTACATACCAAAAATTTGCGATCCGTTCGAATAATTTTATCTATCGACTAAACTAAACGAATTCGCGAATTAGATTTCCGCTGGAAAATTTTGATCTTTTCTCTCAGTTGAATTTTTTAACGAACGTCCCAATGAAGCGGCAGCTTCGCACCAAAAAGCGATCGCGTTTATTTTGGGTTCCTCTTTGTCGCGTCACTCGTGCAATTGGTCGAATAAGCGGGAGATCCTTTTCGCTGTTCAATTTCATCAAAAATCCTGACTCGTCGTCGAGAAAGTCGTTTCTACCGACGAAAGCTTGAATGCAAGATAAACTTTCGTTATCGCCATTGGTCGTCAACGCTCGATACAAATAAGTTCGTGGTCCAGTTTTTACGATGCCTTACGCGCAAAGACGAGTGCAACGACGATCCATCTCGAAATCGAACATCTTCTCCGGATATAGTAGACTCATAAACTCACTTTATACCCTCGATAAGCACGTAAAGCCGAACTGAGCCGTGTAATGAAATTCTGAACGTACCCGCAATATGGCTATGCGTCGGAAACGCATGTACGCGCAAGTTACTGATTTTACGATGGAACGAAAGAGCGTCATGTGTATCATGAATATCTGCGCATTATTATAAGACGATATATCATCACTCTGTACAAGTGCAAAATAATGTTGTCCCTATCCTCTCGTTATAATTATTTACATCTTATATTCTATATTATGAATTATCATACATAATTTACGCATTAATAATCGTGGAGACTCACATAGGCATTTTCACATAGGCATAAATTCCTCATCTTAAAATCTTTTATTTTTCCTGATTTCCAGACTAAATTTCATGAATTTCCCCTAACGCTTTCAATATTTAAAAATTTTTTATATTTTCATTCTG
This sequence comes from Atta cephalotes, assembly GCF_000143395.1. Classification (NCBI taxonomy): domain Eukaryota; kingdom Metazoa; phylum Arthropoda; class Insecta; order Hymenoptera; family Formicidae; genus Atta; species Atta cephalotes. The sequence goes on from NW_012130088.1 coordinate 515,383, forward strand.
ATTTGGAAATCGTCAAATATTTTATTGAGAAAGCAATTTAAATCACTATAACAATATATCACTAATGTTGTTGACACTACTTCCATTTAATTTTTAAGTTCATAGTACTTTAAAATTATGTAGATGTGATGTACAAATATTATATTTCTTTAAAGCCAAGAATTTTAATTTTCTAGAAAAATTTACAAAGTTCCTTGATTTTTCCTTGATTTCTCTGACCGTTTTAAAATTTTTCGATTTTCAATTTTGTGACGATCCTTATTTTATTTGTATTGAATTTATGCTCTCTGCCTCATTTATTTTGCAAATGCGGTAAATATGAAGAATGCTGAAAAAAGTTGGCATTTTTTAGCATATAAAATTTCATCCCTTCGATCCCTCGAAATCTGTATTTGTTATGCATAACTCGATATCCGCAAGGGACCATAAAATTGAGATTTTTATATTCTGATTTTCTGTTTATCTAAACATATTATCAGCACCCAAAGATACTTTTTTTATTCTGACGTAATATTTTATGTCCTGCCTTCGAATTGCCTTTTCACCGAGGCAAATATCGTAATTTCGTTGTGCCGCCCGTTTCTTGCGTCCAAGATAGGAGAACGAGAGACGAGAAGGATTGTCGATCTTCTGCATCATAGTTTCATTTGTGAAATTTAAAAAGCACCGAGACAATGCGCCCGTCGCGCAGCAAGCGGAAGCAGCATCCCGTTAAAACGAGGTCAACGCCGGCGCCGGTAGTGCTGGTTGCACACAACGCGTGCCACGTGTGCCACATAAATAACGTTGGTTTACATTTTTATGACACTCTCGAATGGATGCTATGCAGTCATTTATCCGTCGAGAGTTCTTCGCGGGATTACGACAGCGCATGGGACAAGAGAGAGACGTGAAGTTGCGACTTATAAGTTACCGTTCTCGATGGTTACCGACATGATATGGGACTATTTTAGTCAATTAGATATAGCGTTTGAACCAAGAGTTGGACGTAAGAATTAGGTTAGAATTCTTTAGAGAAGCAACGAAAATTTTGCAAAAGATGATTAAGAAAATAGGTCATGGTTTAAAAAGAATAAATTATAAAATCATCTTATCTCAAGTATTTATTAGTACTTCATTTTTTCTCGAAATTTTTATTTAAAATTATATTTCCACAATTACATCTCACAAGAGATTGGAAATTCGTTATGATTCTTTGACTCATTTGTCATTATTTATCGGAATTATTCGATTGATTTTATAGAAAATTTAATATTTATGATTGCATTTGTTGGCATTTGTTTTAATAAAATATTAATATTAATTAAATAAATATTGTTTTTTTTAATCCTTTTTATTTCCCTGCCTGTTTCCCTACTTTCTCAGATTAATTAATTCTGAATATTTCTTCAAGCCTCAGAAGTTTTGAAAATTATAAAGATGATGCGCAAAAGAATGTGCGCTATATGTCGGCGAACAACTTAAATTTGCGGAAAGTGCGGAAATATTATTTACGGATAAAAACTCGAGCATCGCAGAAACACCAAACGAAATTGTGCCCACGGTTTCTTTATGCTGCTGTATAATGACCATCCTCTGTGCACGAGACGCGACACTATTATTACTTCCGAAATACAGAATATACAGAATATACAGAATATTTTCTGATGCTACTATTACACTGTTGTCTAGTAATTTATTTTACTTTAGAGTCAATCTTTTCCTAATTTTTTGGTAAAATCTCCGAATTTTGCACTTTTCATATCTTCAAAATTGAATACTTTTATAATTAATTTGAAGAGTTGACTCCTTTTATTAATAAAAATATCGCGACAAAGTTTTTTTGAAAATTATTAAATAAATAATTATTAATAAATACATATTCGTTGTGTTAATATAATCTTTTTTTAGGGATTTTTTACAAAAATTATCAAAAATTATATTTGTTTCTCGCACGTATAATAAAAGATGAGACAGATTCTCCATCATGTGCTTAGAATTAGCATCATACAATATAAACAAAATATTTTTCATATTTAGCATTCCAGAAGTTCGATACTGAACCTTACCTTGTTCATAACATCTTATATTTAAAATTAATCTTATATTTAAAATTTAAGTAATCAATGTCTCGGATAAATCAACTCTTTAAATCTTTTGAAGTAAAATGTCATTTCAAAGATTAAGAAAAAAATTTTCACTTTTTTTCAGAACTATTTCAGGACTTTTTTAAGACTTTTTTTCACTCCAAGATATTTAGAGAAAGATATTACACAGCATATTTAGAGCGTTAAAAAATTAACAATTAATTAGATATTTTCGCTTTACCGTAAAATAATCTATATCTAATCTTATACGAAATATATGCGTTTAACTGAAAGACTGGGGCTTACATATATGCAATTTTTAGAAAATGTATTTCATGCAAAATCTCCAGTGATAAATCATTGTCATGAAATGCATGTTCGCTTAACACAATACATTTCTCCCTTTTTTTTTTTATAAAACTTTTTATAAAACTGATCGAACGTTATTTATAAAATATCGTAGCCGATAACAGTCGTGGACAATCGTTTATATTCCATCACCGTTCGCTTATTTGCACACGTGCGAAATCGCAGTTATTTAAACCGCAGATTGTAGCTTATCGCGAAATTTTGCCGACAAACGATATTCACGTATGTATATAGAAAAGCGCCACAACAAACTTTATTCAATTGTGCAAAGCTGCAGTCTCGTAATTAGAAAACATGTAAACATATTTTACGGATAAATAAGGTTCGTGTTTTCAACAATCTGTATTTCTTGTTATACAAAATCATGCAATGCTACAATACTATTATAAAATTTACACTCTCTAAAAAAAAAGAAGAAAAATATTGTACATTAAAAGTAAAAACATACTTATACTTTTTTACTTATACATTGTATACTATTTAATATTAAATTTTAATATAATATACGATACAGTAATTATGTAAAAATACATTATTTAATTTATTAGATTATATAGAACATAATTTAATATTGCAAACACTTGTATAATATCGGATTATATTTGTATACCTATATTAATATTTAGTATTTAATTTAATATGTATATTAATATGTAGAATTCGCTTAATTGCATTTATTCGTATCTATTGCAATCTATATTATATAGCAGATAATCACTTTATCGTCGCATGTAATTGACAAATTATAAAGGTGACTTAAATCCCAATTTACATTAAATCTCTTACTAATTTAGAAAAGATTTTCAGTAAAACAAACGCAATAGAAAGGGTGCGTAGTGGACGCGTGTGTCAGAGTTGAAAGTTCACGCGTACGTGGATTCAAATTAATTTCCCATCGCCGCGCCGGCTCATTTCACATTCCAGTAGAGCGCATGGACGCGAATCGTGGTCGAGTGTCAAGCGAGTGCCGAGCGAATTCCCGGCCAAATTGGATCTCTCCCCCTTTCGGATTTCATAAATCGACTGAAAAGCTCGCAAGCCCGTCCGTTCTTTCATTCGCTTTTTCACTCATTCGGGAGAAGAGTATCATCCTGACTGACCGCACCGCATTCAGAAAAATAAAAATCCTCCGTCCTCTCCGGCGATGAAGCGACCGATCGAAGTCGCCCGATTGTCGCCATTCAAGCGCGGATTTTTCATTGATTCCTGTAGACTGAGGCGTACCGATAGAACAATGTCGAGTACCATCCGCGTAGATGGCACATGTCCATCTCCCTGTTTCAATCCGAACACTGGAATCCAATTGGACATAATTTTAGCTAAAAGTCAACGTCACCAGATGTTAGAACTCGCTATCAGCCATCGCGACGAGAAAAAAAATTGTGAATAGATTTATTTTGCGAAATTTAGCACAAAACAAACGTAAATTATTTTACAATCTAATTTCCATGTCTATGATAATTATTAATACTTCATAGGTACACATATTTTTACTTACTTCGTAAAATTGTTCGTTTGACTAAATTAATTGAATTTTTTAATTTTTCATGAAGAATGTATATATTTAAATCAAATCAAATATATAATATATAATGTATTATATAAATATATAAATATATAAATATATAATATATTAGATAGTCTGACTTAAATGTATACATTTTCCAAAAGAAATAAATAAAACGACAATTAAATTAATTTCAAGTAAACAATTCAACAGTCAAATAAACAATTAATTTAGTCAAGAACCATTTTTTTTATCATTTCCTTTAACTTATCCTGTCTCGTCATTAGATAATTGTAACTTTAATTAAGTTTGTAAAAGTGAAACAATATAAAGTGATAGTATATATTAGGTGTAGTAAAAAAAAATCCATTATTTTTGCATGAAATTGAATGGAAAATAATGGATTTCTTTTACTACACCTAATAT
>NW_012130088.1:519770-532330 GCF_000143395.1 Atta cephalotes
AAATAAATGCACAAAAAAACGGACCGAACTAATTTGTACTCCCAATATATATATATATATATATATATACAAGGAGTATATATAACTTTGTCTCTCGTAGGATTTTGACAGAATCGCTCGTGACCAGACTTTATTATCTCTGATCACTATTATAATATGTTTAATCCTTCAGAGCTTCGGACAGTAGATTTATTATGGACCTACTCAATTATAAATCTCCTTGTCAAAAATATCAAATAATTCAATGTTCTTTACAAGTGCAAATTTGGATTATTTAAAACATACTTAATATTTGTTTTTTTTATACTAATTATGTCATTTTGGTTCCTTGAAATTATTTAGTGCCTTTTAATTATCATAAGTTAAATGGACTTCACAGACAGTTGTAACTGTGTTACAAATTTTTACAACTGGAAGGTTAATAGAACTCGTGTACTTACATCATCATGCGTAACATTATGTAGTGAATATTGTTGTAAAGTTGATTATCAAATTATCACAGTTCTGATAATCTGAATATAATAATCTTTCGCAATGCAAGCTTGTCAATATTCGTTTTCACTGCTTGTTGCATAAGCCCCACAGTCGATAACCTTGTCATTTATGTGGAGTTATGTTAATCTCCGGATTAAAAAATATAAAGGAGGGATTCTAGCAAGTATCGATTTCTCACCGACGCGTGGAAAATTATACGCGACGTTGAACGTTGAGGAAATAAGGTCTGCTTCCGAAAAAGAAGCTCGTGGAAGAAAAGGTATAACGAGTAACTATCGAAAGGAAGCGGTGATAAAAAGGGAGATCCGTAAGACGGTGGTCGCGATTGCACAAAGGAATTCCGTGGTAATCCATTGGCGAAAGTCATGGTACGTCGTCTGGCGAACGATTTTCAGAAGCCGCGCAAAAATTGCATTCAGTCATGTAGCAGTCGTAATAGATTCAGTCGAACTAAATTTAATTCCCTCTTCAATGTCCTCTCCTTCCTCTTTTTCCGCGACAGGCTTTCCTATCAAAACGCCCAGCTCAGAAATACTTATTGAGATTTTATCTTACGTGCATAAATCAATCTCTGTATAATCAAGCCATAAATAATAGATAATGTAGTAATAGATGGTATGATTAGTTATATTGATAACAGCAATATTATGGTATTGCATGATTTCGTAGTTGCATAACATTTGTTAACATTCAAATAATAAATACAGTATAAAATAATATATATTTTCTGTGTAAAATAAAATGAAATTAAACCGAGATTAAAGATTTTTAAAGATCGTTAGAGAGATCTTTTGACATAATAGAAAACCGATTTCTATAATAATTGAAGTACTAATAGTAAGAATTCGTACTTAAAATTGTATAGATTCTCTGCGGGTATACTTGAATAAAATTCATTGGACAACTATGACGTCAAGAAATGGGAATAATTAAACTAAGATCAAACATTTCTGTAACTTTGCCGAATCTCACTGGAAAAAAAACTTGGTGATAAAAAAGCAATCTCTTCGAAGAATTAACCAGTCGGCGGCTGACGGAGGTTTCCGACCTAATCTTTAATTAAACTTATCTGGATTCCAATATCCGGAATATTAAAAGTTTGACAGGAGTTGCGGTCGACCGAGTGATGTGTGATTAAATACGGAGTTGATCCCGATAGACTCGCGCAGTTGAATTCATTTTCTCTCTATCGCACCGCCTTCATATCGACGGGCTATCTTCGTTAGATAGTTGACAATGGCGAAGATTGCGAAAGAAAGAGAAAGAGAAAATTATAGGGGCGTAAAAAGCAGCAAAATTCGTGATAAAGATTTTACGACATTTTGAGAGGACACCTATTAAAGAACATCTTTGAGTGGCATTGAACGCTTGCTTGGATCTCTCGATTGGTCGGTGATTCGGACTTTAACTCTTGTTTCAGAGGGTTATACTACGGCGACGAGCGATCGTTACAGTCGATTGCTCTCGACTGAAACTTTATCGAACTATCGGAAGTAATTCGTGTCAAGTTCGCGTAATAATCGTCCGTATAAGCAATATAAAAATTAATTAATCTTCGTATTCCAGCGGATTCTATATATAGGATAATTCTCTTCTGTGTTAATTGAAGTAAAAGTAATGTCCGCTCAGTAATTATATGAATTATCATCATGCAGAAAATGTTATAATAAATAGATATTAATTAAGTTGAATATTCTCCACGTATTTCGATTTTCAGGAGTATAAAAACTTTAAAATTGCTATTCCTTGTTAATTAGATTTTCATATTTTACTTAATGTTAAAATTCTCTTTTTAAATCACTTTATATAATATATATATGCTTTATAAAATGTTTCTAATTTTTTGAGAGGAAAATTGCTAACATCTTTCAAAATATAATTTAAATTGTGATGCTATTTACAGATGAAAACTTAATTAAGAATAATACATTTTCACAATGATTTACTGAAAGAATAATTTTTTATATTTATAACAATTTATGGACAATTCTTAGTATTTATGTTAATAAAACTATACATATATAGTTATTGTTACTAACATTAACAGTAATATAATTATGTAACATATAATTAATTAGAATCACAAATACCAAAAATTATTTTCCCATTGTTATGAAAAAGATTTCATTAACTGATATACTCTTTTAAATTGCAAATAAAGAATTGAAAATATTCTTCAAAAAACGAAAATTCAAAATATAATTTTCAACAAACGCGAAGTGTATCTACATCGATAACGACTGGTGATACAAAGGCGGACATATGCAGGCATGAATCATTATTTAATAACGTAGCAGGAACGCCAAATATCGTGAGATGGAGCGTTCGACGAGCCAATAGGCCGTAAAAAAATCGGGATTCTGGCGCACTGTTGTATGGCAACGGCGAATAGCGTTTCACCACGATGCAGCCGGCGTCGATTATCGACAACCGACGATAATAAATCGCTGCCGGGTGCTTTTCCGTCCCACGACGTGCTGTACGATGCAAGACACGCCGACCGGGCGCGTATCATCAATTATTTCCTGCCGGACGCGTATAAACGCGCGCGCCACGCGCATATCCGCGCGTATTATTCGCGTACGTTGCTCGTTGAGAAGTCGATGAATGCAATTGAGTGGTTTCGCTCTGAACCGAGAGCGAATGAAGGACGACAAAGAAAGAAACGAATTGGCCGATACGACGATCGGAAATGCGAAATAAGTCGAGCGGGACGACGGTGAGAAATTAATACGCTTCGTTGCTGCCGTATTTTCGTTCAACAATCACAGAGCCATTTAGTTCGCACAAATAGCTGGCTACCCGCAAAAAACCGTCGATTAACGAGAACATCAACGACCGATCGAAGCGACCGATTAGTTTCACAGACGCCCCGGGATTTCCGTGAGATTTGTCTGCGTTTTTCGTAGTCGCACTCTCCAAGAATCCAGTTGAACCCAAGTTGTGGTTTAATTGAATGAATCATTTGGAAAAACAAAACGTCGAAATTCCATATTAGAGCAAATAATAGACAATGATTTATAGTTAATTATTTAGTAATTCCTATAACAAAGTCAAGAAAATATAATATATTTTAAATACAATAAAAAAGTATAATATTTTTTAAATATATTTGATGTAATTGCTTTTATCTATCCAAGACATTCCTAATTTATTTGTATCATTATTTTATAATATTAAATATTATTATTATATGTATATTATATGTATATAGAGTTGAACGGAAAATAATTATTATCAAATATTAATAAATAATTGTTGCTGTAAGAGATATAAAAATGAAAATAATTGATGGATTTACTCTAAAATATATTTTTAGTGCTTCACACGTTGTTTTTCATTACTAGATAATAAATAATTATGTTTAAATTCCTAAATAGGAATTTTAGAAAGTCAATGTTTGATTGTACTTTTTCTATTACATTATAGTAACAATGACAATCCGCTGATTGTTTATGATAATTACAGCAATTTGAAAGGCATCATATTTAATATGTATTATTGCATCATAGGATTAAGAAATTGATATCGACAAACGCTAATAACATTACACTTAAATTTTCAAAAATGTACTGTATGTATATGAATTTAAAAAATACTTTTGAATTTAAAAAATACTGTATTCATTATTAATTCAAATAATCAGGATTGTCACAAATTTCTATCCTAAAACAAACTTCTCAATCTAAAATTTCATAACGTTTTCTTATTGATTTCGAGGTAAAATTTCATGATTCTCTCTTTCTATCTTTCAATAATTAAAAAATTTTTTTTTGTCCTAATTTGAAAACCTAAAATTTAAATTTAAAATATTTTATTGAGAGATTAAAATAACATTGCAATGCAAATTACTATTAATTTTGACATTGTTGTTGACATTACTTGTATTTTTAATTGTTAAGTTGGTAGTATATTTGTAGATTTTCTACAAATATTACCAACTCCGTCTACTAATTCGACGTCTAAAAATTCTCGTTAAGAAATAAATTAAACGCAACATTGGCACTTTCATAAATGGTATAATGAGAAAATGAACTTTTGATCTCATCTTGAAAACTATATATGTGTATGATATACATATTTTAAACTTCTTTAAAGCCAAGAATTTTAAGATTTCTCGTTGATCGATTTTCAATTTTTCTGACAATTCCCTGATTTCCTTGATTTCCAAGCAATCTCATTTCGGAATAATTTTAATCATGTCAAGTAATTATGCTTTATTTTCATATACTTTGAAGAGATTATTTGGATATTATGTAGTTATATATTAATTTGTAATCACTATTGCTTTACCAAAATTAAATTATATATATATATATATATATATGTATATTTTCAGCAATATAATTAATTTGATTAGATAGATTATATGAAATGAATTTAATCTCATATGGATGTACCACTACAGAAAAGAATATAAACAGAAACGATTTTATTAAAGTATCTAAAATTTTAGGTAGATATATGTTAATTTTAGGTAGATAGATCAAAAAATAATTTTATTGGACTATATACAAAATAATTTTATACGGGTTCAAGCTGGTTGCTAGAAACTAAAACTTTTACTTTGCATTATATTTGAGTTTCTTATATAATTATTTTGATGATCCAATAACATTTCCAGATCTATATTAGCAAAATTTTTGAATTATTTCAGCAAAATTGTTCTTTCCGTGTGGAGTTACGTGAAATAATTTATTAAAAAGACGATTTAAAAAGATGAAGAATCTGCCAGATAAATAAAATTAGTCGCGAGCAGACGTCGCGCTGATTCAGAAACTTTAATCACAGATCACTGTATTCGGCGATGATATTGCTATTCGTCACGAAAGCGACATGAGCAACGCTATCTTCGACGCAGTTTCGCGGGGCATAAAGGATGCGACCGTAAATCTCAGCGGGAGCTCATTTCGCTGGCGCAACACAATAGTTCAGCAATGCCGTTGGCCAGAAGTGTGCTCAAAAGGTACCCGGGAGTACGGGTACATTTTATTGTGATACGATTTACGATTGCTCGGACCGGCTGCTGAGCTTTCTGCGTCCCGTGGTACGAATCTTTGGAATTCACTTACGTAGCCCCATGCGGATGGCGATCCGCATCCGCGAGTTTCTTCGTCGGTTTGCTTTCTTACCTGCAATAAGAAAAATAAAAATATTACGTCATGAATAAGGGAAAATATTAAATATATTAGAGCACATGATAAAAAAAATGGAACTTTTCTGCTAAAAATGGCAATTTGCTAATGCGTTCTATTTCACTCTTATATATTATATTTGTGCATTTATTTGTAAATGAAATGGCAACGTACAAATAAATCACAACCAAAAATTTATTTATAATAATTAAAAAATATATAATAAATATATAATAAATGTAAAATGATATAATATGAGATTACTAATTTAATTCGAAAAAAAATTATGATAATATAATTAAATTTTTAAAAACATATAGGTATAGATATCATTTTAAATTAGTCAAAAATTTGTAAACAAGAGAAACTTTTAAAATTTTTCTTTTTGATTTTTTTCTTCTTTCTTATTTTTATATAGCTATTTTATTTAAAGTTGAAATATTAGACAGTTGATAAAGATAATAAAATTTAAAAAATATATAACTAAATTGTTCAATTTCCCATAAAATATTAAAATAAATTAGATATGAAATAGAAAATGAATACCTTGTTATTACTGTACATTTATAATATGCCAGTCGTATAATAGGATATGACATTCACTAATATGCACATAGAAAACCTTTTCAATATTCCGCATAAATTCAAGTTTCTACCGACCATTTCCATTATGGATAAATTATACAAACTCGTCAGAAAAATAGCTTATCGAATGCTGGTATATAAAATACTAACTCAATAAATGCTATAATTTCGCATACATTAATCTTAAAATTAAATTTATTATTAAAAAATATTAACGACACGTATAATTTTTTTTTGCAGCTGTAATTATAACGAATATTCGCAGATATATTTCAATAATAATTATCAATATACTAAACACAAGAAACGCTAATTTGCTGGTTCAAAAGCACTCGCTTACGTAATGCTTTCCAGAATCTCTTTAATTATACTAGAAACCTTTAGCAAATGCTCGTACAGCCGTCATCCATATTTCTCTGCAACGGCGGCTACCATTTCGTACCGTTGCTATACGGTCGCTAGTTACGAGTCTTTTTTTCTTTCTCGCCGATCTCCGCAACGATGGCACGCAACGAAAATGTCTACGTAATTACGCAATACGAGGAAGACGGAGTGCAAGAGAAATAGGGTATAAGATACAGTTAGAGCGAAGAAAATTTATTACACATTCCAAGTTCTCTTGAGAACATTGCATATAGTACACGCAAACAAAAAAGATAATAAACTAACAATAAATATCAAAATTAAATCAATAAAATAAAATAAAAAGTAATTAAATATATATAAAAATATTATATATATATTAAATATATATAAATATAAAAATGAAAAATGAGTTAATTTCGATAAATACTTATTATTAAAGAAAAAGAAAATTTGTGTAGAAAATTATTTGCGTCAAATCAACATTGAAATTAAGAGAAATGAATAAATATTTAACAAAAAAGAAGAAAATAAAAAAATCATTAAGTAAATACAAATGTAAAAAATTAAAAGAAAATATTTCAATGAATATTGAAAAAATAGAAAGTTTGTGCAGAAAATCGTTTGTGTCAATTTCAATATTGAAATTAAGCAAAGTAAATCAATACATTTAATACAAAATAAAGGAGAAAATAAAGAACATTATCCACAAAGCTATTGGTAAGATAAATATAGCTTCGACGGATTTATCATGATCAACTCTGTCGAAATAATTAAACATGACAATGAAAAGAGAGTAAGAAAGAGAAGAAGAAAGAGGAACTACGAGAATTGCAATTAACTCGAAACCTCGCTCACGTTCCTGGCAATTCAGTAGTTAATCACCTAGGAAGTTATTCGGCATTGAGGGTCTATGTCACATCCAACCCTCCCCCCCCTCCCCACGTATCACTACACTGAATGGCGGACCCTTCCGTCGTCTCTTTCTGCCTCTCGCATTCGCCCTGATAGCGCTTCATTAGGATAGCATTCATAAACATTACATGTGACGCACCTACAATCGTTATTGATAATTACCACATACGCAACTAATTAAAACGCTACTCTTCCGCTTTTCTTCCTTTATCACCCTTCATACATTTTTCTTCGGAGTTTCACCTCTCCATTCTGGCGTCCGCCGCAGCACTTCGTTAATTTTTATCACTTTGTAATTTGATATCCAAATGCAGTAAAATTAGTAAGTTTTGTGATCTTTGAAAATTCTTTCGAGAAATTTCAAATTCAAGAAAAGGAAGTACGTTTTTTTAGGGGGATTTGAAAAATTTACAATACATAGTTTAAAATATAAGCAAATAAATGGAAGGTTCGTATTTTTACATTTTTTTATTGATATTAGAGTACAGATGTAATATCATAGAATGGCGTTAGCTAATAGCGAACGATAGTGCCCATTTTCATTGTAAGCGAAAGATTTATTGTGACGGCCCGGCGGCGAGTTATCACCTTGCAACATGAAAGTGTGGATAATCGCACCAGACGCTGATGGAAACCTGTTCACGGCTTTTACTTGCCCGACGATCATCCGATACGCGCATCACGAAATTGCGAAGAACTCCGTAATTGCAGCTTTTACAGAGTTTTCAACATAATCGAACCCTTTTCAGTATATTGAGATGTAACATCATTTGTTTCAGCATATAACCACCGACACGATAGATCAAAAGTCTCGCAACATGAAGAGTTACTTGGCGCTGACTAATATCAGATATTTTGCTGTATAAAGTATACAATAATATACAATATTAATCATATACAAAATAAGATTTACTTAAGATTTACTTTATCAATCTATAAAAATGATTAACAAAATGGAATATAATAAAAATAATAAATAAATAAATTGCGGTAATTATACCAGAATTAATTACCATCAGATTCATTCTTTTTCATTTATTAAATCCCGCTGGTCTATTCGGGTCTATTTGACTTAAAATGTAATTAAGTGAAAAAGTGGCACTTCTCTCATTTTAGTTGCAATTCATTTTCTTAATATAATAGACATTTTATTTTAAATTTTATTTGAAAACTTGTTTCTATATTTGATAAAATTCTATATTTGATTTAGACTTTGTGTGTGTTAACGTAAGATCTTTTTTCCGTAGAATTTTTTTATTTTTTGGAGCTTTTTATTTGTATTGATTCAAATAACGTGATCACAAATTTAAAAATAAATCAGCAGAGTTAAAAGTGGATCATAAATATAATTAAACGTAATTAAAAAAGAACAAGACAATCGAAAATTGCAATATTTTTGTAAATGTAATATAATTTAAAAAGAATATTATTATAATATACTATCGATTGGTTCGTTTTTGAAGAGCAGTAGTTTGTAAACATGATAGCAAATACTGCGAATATCTCAGAAATTCTCGAAACTTTCAATTTGTCGAGGCGAGGAGTGCAGAATTCTTTTCTTCAAAAAGCGATACCCTTCTCGGACGAAACTCTTCGAAAAACTTTAGCCCTTCCACGACTTGGCAATTTCATGGCAACGGACCGCTCCGCTCGCGTGATCGTGCCATAGCGAGAACACCGTTTCGTGAGCACTAATGGATTAAGGCGGAAAACGCAGTTAAGCCGAAACCAATCCCTTATCTTTCATCTCGTAAGTGTACGGCGGACGAGATGGAACTATAGATCCTTTGTGGAACATCTTTGCCCGAATTTGTTCTTTTTTCTTTCTTCTGCTATTTAATTTTTTTCACCGCGTGTTTCATCGCATCGCATCGGTGCATTCGTGTCCGGGCGATTTGTTCACGAATGAAATTACAGTTTACGTTTTCGAAGCTGCGAGGCGCATCTCCTGTGCGATATTGAACTGTGACACGCATATGTCTATAATATATATAGGTATTGTCTGTACAAACGATTACTCAGTCAATATTGAGAATTATACGCAGGCATTGCCTTTAGAAACAAAGTATGTCCTAAAATGCTCAATTATAAGTAAAAAAGCGCCATAGACAGTCAAAGCTGGATCTTAGTGCCTAATATAACAATATTTCTATTAATGAATATTTAAATAAAACTTCAAACTGCATACAGATAAGTGCTGTACGTAAGAACTGTTACGCAGAAAGAACAATTTTGCCAGAGTATTTAAAAATTTAGCTAGATATAGATTTGAATAATTTTATTGGAATATTCAAATATATAATAATATAAAACGGCAAAATAATGAGTAATGTTGAACATAATGACAAAAAATTTTGACATTTTAGCAATCAGCTTGTACATCCTATTATTTGTCTTGATAGTCTAACAAAATCATTTCATTCAAATCTGTATTACTAAATTTTTACTTTAGATACTTTAACAAAATCATTCCTTCGGTGTAAATGTTGAACAGTCATATCCTTGTAAAAAAAACAATTAAAAATTTAATTTAGATTATACTGAGAAAAAAATGCTGTTGATCAAAGACTTGATTATTGAAATAATAATTTATGTTAATAAAAATATACATGAATTAATTACTTATGTTAGTGACAACTCGTAATGTAGACTTTAACGGAATCAACAGCATTTTTTTCTCAGTATAGTCTAAATTAAATTTTCAATTATTGTTTTGTACAAGGATATGACTATTCAACATTTACATGGAAGGAATGATTTCGTTAAAGTTAAAAGTTTTGTTTTGTTAAAAATTTAATTAATACAGATTTGAATAAAATGATTTTATTAGACCATCAAGACAAATAATTGCATAGGACGTACAAGCTGGTTGCTAAAATGTCAAAATTTTTTAAATAGAAATTTTACTTCAATAATGTATATTTTTACTTCATAAATTACATAATACTTTGATATACATAAAATCACGCAACTATGTTAAAAGGTGGTAACCCGACAATTGCCGATAAGAAAAAAAAATGAAGAAATCCCGAGCTTGATTAATGATCGTGAGTAAGAAATTAGCGATTTGTCATCGATTCAACGTTTCGCGGGTCTTCTCTCCGTACCTTTGATTGAAGCCATTGAAAACTTGTCTTTGATATTGCGGCGACAACGGCGACGGCGACGACGGTGTCGCGACTATGGCGACGGCCGCAACGACGTAAGTTACACGGATCGATGACGCCCGAGACGTCGAGTTTAACGATTCACAATGACGAAAGTAATCGCGTTATTTCTGCTTCGTTAAAGGTACACTCTCCTAAAGTAACGATTGCATATTCGTGCATGTATACGCGACAATAAAGCCGCACAATCTGTAAAGCGAAGGCTTATACGCGAGGCGACCGAGCAATCCTTTCTCGAAGGCTTTCATTTTTCCGCAATACATTTCGGTATTACGCTCACATTCTTAAAGCGTGGAATGTTGCGCAACACCGAGATTGATTTCTATTATCTTCTTATCATTTTCCTGCGTTGCATAAACGTAAGCTTCACAAGCGGCGTGTTTATGCAAGCGTGATTGATACATTTTGTGCAACAGTGACGAACAGTCTCAGGGTCTCATAGATTTTCCATAAACGCGTTTCAAGCGTCGTAAAAGACTTCTTAACGCATCTTGCTGTGATCCATTTTCGTCAACGTTCTCAACTGCATATGCATCTGCTCTACATATTAAACGCAAAAGTATAATATGAAAAATGAACTCTTGACTAGGTAGGACGCATATATCAGCTCCCTCAATGTTGTGATTTATTGAGCGTGACAAGTTTATTTTAAGACATTTTTATATGATCGGAAATGTATGCTAAATCTGCATCTACCGCAGCAACATGGAAAACGATTTAACACGTAAACAAATTGAGGAAACTATCCAATCAAAGGATTAATGAAATCAGATCGTTTTAAAAAGCAATAAGAATAATAATCAAATTAAGTGAGAAGAAGCAAGTAAAAATTAACAATATTTTACTTATATAAATTAATGAAATTAATTAAAATTTAATTAAATTTAAACTTAAGGCGAATTTGATTGGAAGTACTAATGCGCATTAGTGCATATTAAAGCCGTTGCACACTAATTTAGTTTGAGTATAAAAATGAAATGTAAATATTTCGAATTATGAAATATATATTTTACCTAATAGTACAATAAAATGTATTGAGTATTTCACGATTTAATCGATTTCTATGTTTATTTATAAATATATTTTTACTTATTTATTTTGTATACGATGGCTTTAATGTGCATCAGATGTGCGAACTGAGTGCGTCCAATTGATAACGTTATCATCATCAATTATATGGTAGAAATAATAAATTAGTAAATTAAGGCATTAAAAAACAAAGAAAATGAAGGATTAAATTGTGTTTTTAAAAATTCATTCAATCACTTTGTGAATTATTATACAATTATAAACTATGTTACCTTGTAATAATCCTTTCTGATGAGAATATATCACTATCATCACTAATGCAACTGAGCATTGTATGCTAATAAAATTGTATGCTAATTAACAGCCCCAAGGGTGAGAAAAAGTGTCTTCATATAAATGATAATTTTTCCTAAATAACGTCTTGAAGCAGAAAATAATGTGTCAATAAGAAATAAATTGCATTAAAAAAAATTGCCAGAAAATATTGTTATAACATATATTAACAATAATGCATTGAAAAATAAAACAAACTTATATACTTATCCAAAAAAATATGACTATCTTTGTTACTTTTGAAAAGCGTATATGATAAAATTGCGAATGCAGCATGATACATTGCCGCACAGCGCTTTCTCCCGTTTGAATTCAGACGATCTAGACAATTCCCCTATTGTGATTTAAAGGACGCCGCAACTTTCGAATCGCGACAAGAAGGAGCCACTTTGAAAAACAAATTCACGCAGGCTCATCCGCTTGCAAATTCGCGCCTTTATCACGGGATATTGCATGAAGTACATACACACACACACACACACACACACACACCACACCACACACACACACACACCACACCACACACACACACACACAC
>NW_012130088.1:532895-541098 GCF_000143395.1 Atta cephalotes
AGAGAGAGAGAGAGAGAGGAGGAGGAGAGAGAGAGGAGGAGAGAGAGAGAGAGAGAGAGAGAGAGAAGGAGGGAAGGAGGGAGAGGTTCGTCGGAGATGCAATAACGGCGCCATGGGACGCTTATCCTGGGGATCTTTGTGCCTCGTATGCGGCCTTGCCCTTTGTGCTTCCGCACCTCTTATCGCGATCGTCGACCTCTTGGCCGGTCGCTTTCGAAAGCTACCCCCTCGAAAGCAGTTCCTACGCTCCCCCGAGGTCGCCGTCGAAAAGACGCGTCGAGCGGCCGCGTATACGTAGCAATGCATCGTTGCAGCACAAGCTGTTGTCGTTGCGACCCTAATTTCTTAGGGTGCAACAAAGCGTAATGTATTCACTCTAATGAATCTACTACTTCCTTTGTAGGACAAAGATAAGTTATTTAAGAATTCTGCAATAATATTAATTCATCTCGTTAATGAAGAGTTTTTCTTTTATAAACATGATATTCATCAATGATTTTAATGATTCAGTAAAGCGAGAAACTTGCATTAATTGAAAAAGTATATGTATAAGGACTCACATAATAATTAAAAGATTGTTTATAAAGGATAGTTCTAGTATTATTTTTCAATTGTTTAATTGTTATTACATTAATATTTATGATTAATTATAATTATTGCATTAATAAAAAAAAGTATGAATTTACATATAAGAACTCTCAAATATAACATAATAATGACTGATAGAAAACGACAATCCATCACTATCTTTTAATTGTTATTGAATCAATACTTTCAATTAATTTTAATTATTGTATTGATAAAAAATTATAAATTAAATAGAAGGACTCTCAAATATAAAATAACGATGATTGATAAAGAACAGTTTCATCGTTATTTTTCATTTATTGTAGCATTAATATTTAATTCTAAATTTTAGAACACTAACCAACATAAAAATATAAAAAATGCTGGAAAAAAATTATTGCTCCTTTAAAAAAAGGAAAAGAACACTGTATTGCTTGTTAGGATAAAAGAGATATGTCAAATAAAGAGATTGTATATACATTGTATATACGCTGTTTATATTCCAAAGCACGGTGAACTGTTAGCAAAGGGCAGAAACTAACTGCTTATCGCCACAAATATTGCCGTGACAAATATAGAAAAGGAGCGATGCGAGAAACATATACATATATAATGTAGTGGGCGTTGCCGTTACGTCTCGCACAAATCGAGTCACGAAAGCATAAAACGACATTCGTTTCGCCTTATCGTTATCAGTAACGGACAAAATTGAATAAATGAAAAGGGGAAAAAAGAGAAAGATTCCGTCACGCTCTCTTGTCCAGATGGTTGATGGGACGTGCGATCGCTCGTGTCGCATCCGGATGCCCTAGATCACTCATAGGTGCAATATGTATTACCTTTATCCGACAGTATCTACCGACAGTGCGTGCACGCGCGTGTCCGCCATGACATATACGCTTATCTGTCCATATCCTGATTGGCTCTATCGGCTACGTGCGGTGGCAGTATCCCGCCATTTGGTACTGGAACGCGAGAGTTCTTTGATCTTTCGCAAATCAAATCCGATTACGCATCCACGTCCAGCTCTTCTCGTTTCCCCTCTCTTTCTCTGATGGCCTCCACCGTGTTAACCGGGTGTCCCTTTTTGGAGGGAACTTTTCATCCGCGCACCTCGACGGTTGGTAACGGCATTAATTCTCCCGCGGGCTTTTTCTGCGCCGGGCGTGTCTCTCTCGTAGCGAGACAACTTCATTTATTCATTCGCCAGATCGGACACGCGTCGCGTGCGTCGCTAAAAATCGCACCCCGCACCAAGGAGCGATTCGCCACGGCTCTCGCGATTCCATAGGGACCGCATGTCTCACGTTAAGCTCCGCTTGTGTGTAGCATCATTCTCGAAGATAAGATTGATTTACGTATTATAGATGAAGGGGGAGACTCGAGAATCATTGTGTCGTTTAAGTAGGCGTGACAGAAAGGGCTTCTAGTTTCCATGCAACGAGATAAAAAGAGGAGCTATGCTTATATTGTATCACAACGAATTTATATTTATTTTAATGCGTGTATATATTAGAAAGTTTCGATCGTCCGGATATTATTTTATTCTTTAATGTGTAGCTCTTAAATCCTAATTGATCAAAGTCATTTTAATTTGCAGAACTGTTTATCAATTAAAATAAATCGCTTTCGAAAATAACGAGTAAAAGTTGAAAGGCACTTTTTCATTTCATGAAAAAGAGAAATGAGGAAAAAGAGAAATATGTTTTCTCCTACCATTTAATTATTACATACAGCAATATTTAAATTTAGAATGTACAATTGCATATGGTACGATCGAACATTTATGGCGGGGTCTTGAATAGTATTTATTGATTAAAGACATTGTATTACGTCTAATAAGTGGTCTAATAAGTAGTGAGTTTAATTAACGAGCGCGTCATAAAATTCATGAAATCGCGTTCATTAAGCGAGACATCGAAATCGTTCGCGGCATATCATAAATATTCATTACGATTACTTTATACGCGAATGCGTGCGTTCTCGTATGCCACAAATCTAGTAATACGTGATTAACAATTTTGAAATTCGCCAAACTGCACTGATATATCTACCGGCACGGCATGAGCGCGCGCACGCGTCTATCGTGGATTTATGATCGTCATTGATTTAATTACAGTCTGGTTAACCTCATTCAACTAATCATGAGGTTTATGTCGTACCAAATGCTGCACAGAATGCGCGATTCAAATCGGTGCGCCTTGCGTATATACTTAACTTGTTAACAAATTGTCACGATGATTAGCAGTAATCGACAATTTTCGTCCATATTTATAATGCGCCATTCCTTTTCGGTGAATATAAACTTCGGCAAACGTCAACTTTCACTCTTAATTATATTATTATTATATAATAATATAGTTAAGATTAATATAAGATAATAATAATTTTGATATATAAGCAGTCTTCTTTTAGGATAGGATAAAATTAATTTTTCCTTAATAAGTTTTTTAGCTAAATGTCTTATTTTTAATTAAAAAAAAACAAATAAAATTTAATACATAACATTCTCAAAATTAATAACTTCATAGTAAAAAACATTTCGTATAGTGCTCTTTTTAGATTTTTAAGTTTTCATTATTTTACGTTAAATATCCAGATGAATAAATTCCAGATGAATAAATTTGAAATATTAGATTCTCATTAAAATTAACTTAAAACAAATTAGTAATAAAGTCTATTTTTAATCCACAGTTAATTAAAAATGTGTTTAAAAATATTTGAAAAATTGATAATTGTTTAATTACAGTATCTATATATGTATCTATATATATGTATCTATATATACATATAATAAAAAAACTGCTAATTTTCTTGACAGGTTCAGTACAATTAATATTATTTTTTTAGAAGAAGTTTTATTGTTTCATAATAAAAGAAATAGCAGTTTCGAATAACAATTTATTCGTAACAATGAAACTTCGAAAGCTGTACGAACAATCCACTAGTTAATTTTCTACAACGAGGAGATTCTCGTAGATACTATTGCAAATGTTTTTGCTAAAACGTTTTGATTGTAGGCAATTACATCTAATTGGCATCAACAACGCGCATATACGAATGTTGAAATGAGAGAAGACAGGAAATTATTGTGTCGACAGAATGGTTGCAATAAAATACCCTCACTACCATTTTCGTTATTTTGCGATTCACCTAGCTAGCGACGATTCGGTCTACGTCCGTAATTGCGGCCGGTGTCGCGATACACCGAATCGCCATCCGTGTATCTCGCGTGCCGTCTGTTTCATCCAGTTAAAAGGTTTCGGCATTTGGTTATTCGACACGTTTGTATCTCGCCGTTCCACTTTCAGTTCGTTCCCCTCGAAAATTTGTTTACAAATGCGCCTGAATTCGTCCGGTTCGTTATCCGCAACGCGAATAATTCGCTGGAATGGATTCAAGAAAGAATAACAACGTGATAAACGCGCGCGGTTCGTGATCGATATAACGCAGCTAAATTACGATGTGTTACAAAAAGCACTCAGCAAAAATATTGCCAGGACATGTAATTGAGAATTGTAAAATTTTCAACCGAAATTTCTCTCTGTATTTTTATAATTATAATTTTTTTAACAACTCTTCTCTAGATATATCGCGACACAAAGTATATTATGTGTAAAAGTAAACATAAGATTATATTTGTATTTTCATCACTACAAATATTTCACGCCTATTAAAAAAAAATGCACTCCATGTTACGGATAACATAATCATTGCATTTACATAATGTTACTAAAGTTAATAACGTGAGATTTTTTTTACTTGTTATCTTTTCCGAGATTTATGTTCAGGTCACATGAAAAATATGAAGCGACATAGTAAGCTCAACATCTCGTACACTGTATTATATTACCGTCAGTTTTTTGTAAAATTTATTGCATCGTGCAATTTTTGCAACGACTAATCCTCTTTGACAAATAATCGATTACGATATTCGATACCGTTCATCGTTAGTTAGATCGTTATTCAACCGCTGATGTATGCTTCTAAAGATAATAAAAAAATCGTATATAACAGGGACATTTTCTCCATCGCTCCCCAAATTACGAAGGATGCGCCTTCCGGTGGTGGTACTTATCGAGGATCTACGATTCGTAGGGGCTATTTACGGTTCGTAGGGTGACTCGCCGACCTTTCCCCCCTCCGTCGCGCTTTTCCGTTGGCCTTGTCGATGTCCTTTCTTTGCTGCAGGAACAACGGCTTTTGCGAACGATAAATCACGACACGC
This sequence comes from Atta cephalotes, assembly GCF_000143395.1. Lineage (NCBI taxonomy): Eukaryota > Metazoa > Arthropoda > Insecta > Hymenoptera > Formicidae > Atta > Atta cephalotes. The sequence goes on from NW_012130088.1 coordinate 537,691, forward strand.
TCGTGCAGAGAAGTTTTCAGACCATTTCCGGACGATTCGGATTTTTATGCTAACGTCGCGGACTGATATCGCGTCCTGTCTTATACGTCGGCAGTACCATTCGCTGCGATTCGTTCGTTTCGTTGGTATATCATCGAAGGGTCGAATTTATACTCATGAGATATATATTACAATATCCAGCAAGGGAAAAAAAGCAAATTCTGGATTATAGCAAAAAAATGACTTTTGCACTTGATTCATTTAAATTGGTGATAATCATGATTTCAATTATTATCAGAAATTCAGAATAAGCCATGATTTATTTCTTAGAGCCATATTCGGCTTTATATTATTCAATTATTATTTCTTCCAACAATCTTAAGCCTGCGTTTAAGTTTGTGTTTTAGTAAATTATTAGAATTGACCACACACAGAATGCAGAATTTATAATAATTTAAAACTCAAGCAATTCAGCAAAAGAACATGCATATGCCGCAGGCTTTAATATATGTAGATTGTGTAAATTAAAAGATATAAAATGTTATTAATTTAAAAAATTTATAATGTATAAATTCGCTTGACATATTTTGTAAATTTCATTTATTCTACCAATGTCACTTTATATAATAAATCAAAATCTTTCTTTAAAGAATTGACACTTTATTTTTTGTTATTTCTTGTTAATATTTATTAAAATATTTCGCGATAGACAATAGAATACAGTTTGTATTCTTTATTTGTCATCTATTTTTCCGATTTACTACATGGGCGTAATCTTTCAAAATGACGCTAATTCAAGAGAAATTAGCTTTGAAAAACTTTCGCCCCACAGGGGTGAGATGTCTTTGTAGACGAACAGGATTCCGCCAAACCGACCCTGCTGTCGCATAACGAGCAGCTTCGAGAAGGGTGCGATTCGGTCGACAAAAGAGCACAGAATATCTACGATCAAATCCCGGCTGTTCCAGCTTGACGAACTATATTTGTGACGTTTTTTTCGAGGGGCGATCAGAGCCTCCCGCGAGGATCGTCTGCGCAACCCCCCCGTGGTCGTACGAGACCGCCCTCCGTCAGGTTCATCCCCTAACTGAGCTAATAAGCAACCCCAAAGAGACGTCGAGCAACTGTGACATATCTATATACATACATACGCACGTATCCACTCGGGGGTTGCCGGAGGCTAATTTGCATTAATATTTGGGATGGTAATTAGGGGAAAGGTCATAATAATCGTGATACTTGGACGCTCTGGGTACCCTAATAGATCGGCTCTGTGTAGCTCTAACTTCGACAATAATACTACGAGCAGGAACTGTGCTGTCGGCCCTTTATAACATCTACTGCCTCCCCCCTTCGGGCGATCTGTTATTTTGAACTTTCGACAACCGCATCCGGATCGTTTCTCTTTGTCGAGAGAATGACTTCGGTCATACTAGATGGAGCGTTATGAGAAACGTAATGGCGATAAGGGACGATCGATTAAAGAATTAAAATTGAATGTTCTCTCTATTGACAAATTGATAGTTTTTTTCTTCACGTAAAGATAATTATTGTTATTAGTTTTCAAAAAATTGTTTCCCTTCTTTCAATTTATCTTTCTAGTTATCGAGTTTTATCAAAAATGCAGTTACTGCAGTTATTGTCACATTGTAAAATAAAAAAAATTACAAAATAAAAACTTTTAACGTTTACAAATTTTTTTGTATTTTTTGATTTTTAATAAGATCTGCAATTGATAAATGCGTGCTACGAATCACGATGACCGTAAAAAATGTGCTAATGACGTCGTCGACGAGATGTATTCGCCACATTTCGGGACGCGTTCGCGTCAGGTGTGCAAACAGAGTACAGTCCGACGCGTTTGCATCTAAATCCGAAAAAAACAACCTTGCCGAGCGAAAAATACCACTACAAGCCATGCGGAACGAATGTAAACCAGAATGTACAACGCGCGAGCTACACGATTCCATACCATCGAGAGTTCCGGTAGGTAAATAATTATACGCACAGTTTTGTAAAACGGTCGCTGGAAAGATCGGAGAGCAGTATAGGATCGCGTGATTTCCAGCTAACACGTTAACACATGGGTATCGATTACGCATTCCTATAGCATAAATAATTATGCATAACGAATGTCAAGCAGCCTGACAATGTGTATAATTAACGAATAATGTAAACTCTTGTCGCTCTTTTAATCTCGAATGAATGTTTATCATTAATGCAGTTACAGATCGATAAATCAAGCCATGTGTGATCATAGAATAAAATTTAAACATTAACAAAATCAAGAATAAACAGTAAATATCTGATCTGTTAAATTATGAGAAAAAATAAAAAACCAAGAATTGATAAAAATTTCATGTCGATGTTGACGTTAAAAAATTTTCAGCCGATATCAACTAAGAATAATCTTTGTAATCTAAACATTTGTGTTACAATTTTACATTTAATATAAACATATTATAACACATGATGTTATGTACTCTTTTTTTTTTGGAGTAAAATTTTTACTCTAATCCTAGAATCATTGACCAGTTCACTCTACGTGGAGGAAGTATTCATTTTAATAGAATGAAATTTTTTTCGCACTAAGACAAAAAATGAAAAATTTTACTCTTATTTTTAAAGTGAATTGTCAATGCTCTAAACTTTACTTCTTAAAGTGCAGAAATCTCGCCAAATTACGCTTAACATCTCTCAGTTCTTATTCGTACAAGTGCTGTTTATAATTGCTAATTATTAACTGTGATTAGTTATTTTGTGTATGAACAACGTTAAGTTTGTTGTGTTTGACAAACTCGGGAATGAATTTATCAGAGGTAAACCTGTTTATTATTATGTACATACATTCGTACATACATAAAATAGAAATCAAAGGAATACGAACAGAAGTTAAGATATTTTAGGTACTTTAGGATAATGAAAGAAATTAATTTATACTGAAAACGTTAATAAAATGTAATAAAATTCATGTTTTCAATCTTTAATGTTGTACTCCTGTACAGATAAAGTACTTAGAGATTTCAAGACTTAGTCAAAAAAGCTTGCGACTTTTACTGATTAAATTAAAAAACATCCTCTCTCCGAAAAAGATTATTCTTTTTTAGAGTTAAAGAATAAATCCAAATGAAGAATAATTCCAAATGAAAAACAATTTCTCTCTTTTGAAAAGTGAAATTTCGCTCCACTTTAATTGGTATTTTCATAAATATTTGGAGTGACTTTTCACTTCAAAAAAGTGAGATTTCACTTTTACTCAAGAAATTTAGAGAGTAACAATTACATTGTTGCAAAATTGTAACATAGATATTATGTTACTTTTAATATTTTAATATTTTATTGATGTCGGATTGGCATTTAATTTTTCATATGTACTCTCTTTCTTCTTAAAAATTTACTTACACTTTCATATCTCTCTCTCTCTCTCTC
>NW_012130088.1:542516-550551 GCF_000143395.1 Atta cephalotes
ACTCTCTTCTTCTTAAATTTAACTTACTACTTCTATATCTCTCTCTCTCTCTCTCTCTCTCTCCTCTCTCTCTCTCTCTCTTTGTGTTTAATACCGAATCCAAAGGGTAACTCCGTTAAAAAGTTTCCTTACCTGCAACAAAAAAACAAACTTGTTATATTATGGGAAAAATACAAAAGTATAAACTTTATAAAACTATTATAAACTATTACAAAAATATAAACTTTAAAATACAATAGGCATGTTAACAATGGATCATGTCACGGCGATAACTTGCAAACTCTGGCATCTCTGAAAAAACCCGCAAAAGCCTCAAAAGTATTATCAAACATTAAAATATGTTATTAAAAATAAATCACCCTTCTCTCTCATTCTTTCTCTTTGTTCTCCGCAGAATAATTAGGAATGAATTTTTTCGACTTGCTGTTGTTGGAAAGGCAAGATTACTTGATAGGAATTGTGTTTCTCGTCAACGCCACATGATGAAAAATATCGTCCATAGTGGAAAATGTTCACGCCCCATGGCATACGGACGTCAGAAGCGATTTAGGGAGCTGGTACTACGGGTGAAAGTCAAATAGAAACCCCGCCGTGTTGAAATACGATGTCGGAACGTCCCTCGGTACGGTAATGGAAAGAGTCAGGTCGCGCTTCTGTATACAGGGTGTGCCGAAATAGGTGGACGGCTTAGTAAATTATTTACACACAGTTATTAAGATACGTTTTCGTAACATATGGTGCGCATAAACAAGAGAACGACACGTTACATTCCGAGAAAATAGGTGCACGATCGCAGTCCTCCTCGCAGCAACAGATTTTAATTCGTAGCAGCGAAAGCGCGTGCCGCTAAAAATTCGTGCAGTCACGATAACATGCTACGTGCTCCGTGTGTTACAGGCAAAACTGTATCAGTGTCTAAAAAAGAACGAAAGCTGGAAGAACTTTCCTTGGCGTTTTGCCCGTCGAGAAAGTTAATAGTCACGCTCACATTCAAATCATAATTTTATTTCATTGTAAAGACCACAAGCTCTTATTTAATCTGCTAATTTACATTACAGCTTCACAAGCACATGAAAATCCATTATAATAGTGTGAAACTATATAATAATCATTAAATTTCATTAATGGATCAAAATTGTTATAATCACGAACTCGCAGGTACTTCATGATTGTATAAAAAGAATAAAATAATTGTTTTAATTAATCTGTTTGAGATAAGATAATTTGATATTAAAAGAATCGATCGACTGACACTCATGTTAGTTAATATATTGTCACCTTGTACATCATATAACGTCTCTATACCGGTGCGAACCCTCGCACGAGCGATTGCGGTCGGTTCACGAAGGGCAGACAGGGATGTCTTTAGGGGACGGACTCTTTACGACATTATGTATCACTTAAATACCCTCCCGCCGACAAATAGCCTGACTCATGGGATTTTATTAGGCCACCGTGAGCGTATTCTATCGCGAGATAATGGCGGGCGCCGGCCGAGCATGACACTTGGTTACGGTCGTACGAACAAGCGTGTTCATATTCGTATGTACAGACACGATATCGCGAGAACGAAACGTACGTTTGTAGTGGTAGGCGCTTATGTCAACCATTAGGGAGAGGAAGTAAAAGACGAATTAAACGGGACGTCCCTTTTTCGTTAATCAGCCACGATTTATGGACGTCAGTACGTCGCTACCATTAGTCGCAGTCAGTGACAAAAGAATGTAGTAATGGCAGTTCACTGTTGTTACATACATCAAAACGCACCGGCTGCACCGATGTTGAACGGATCGATTAGTCACGCGCTGGGATATCGAAAATTTCTCTTTCTCTATTCATATTATCAATATTATAATTTAGAGATTTCGATTTATTAAATTTATGTATAGAGAAAGGAAGGCGAGATTATAGAATACTTTTATTTTGTTTTAATGAAATGACTTAGTAAACATTATTCATATGACATAACTATTTTTAGTTTTTTAATTCACAGAGTGATATCAATTATAATATAAAATACAATTTCGAACATGGTACAATCTACGAAATAAAATTTGAACTCAATTTTTATAATTCAAGTTTGATTTTTTTCTGTTTGGTCCTTCACACAATCAAAGATATCTAACTTGAACTTCGAAAATTGGATTATTTTATTTCGTTCAGAATATTACAGATAAAAGTTCTTTGGATGTATAGAACGAGTAATAATTTACAAAAAATTAAAGAAAGATTGCAATTATGAAATAAAAGGGGAAATATAGAATACCATCAACTAGGATATATTTTATTACTAAATTTGATTCAATTATATTAATTAAAAATCACATTCACACACAACCCGGACTGAAGTTAAAATTAAAGTTTAATTAATATCAGCATACTTCTCAAAATTACGTAAAAAGTACACACCTATAAAACTATCTATTACTTGCAAAACTGAAATGCAACTTTTATGACAACGCAGTAAACACTAATGATCATGGTAATGTCTAAGTAGCAAACTGTGAAAAAATAATTTTGACGGTCATCTCCAGAATGCACTGCAAACTATATAAAATATCATACTGTTCCTCACGTTTCCTTTAATCTTTTTTTTTTGCTTATAATATCGTTTATGTATTATAATCATATTAATATTATTTCACGTAATTTAAAAGAAAAAACAAATAAATCAATAAATCAATAAAAGAAAATAAAATTGTTTACGCATCTGAAAATTCAATGCATGTTTAAATTCAAATGCATCGATTTAATCGTGAGTTAGCGTTATTAACAATTATTCCTCTATCTGTGTTACAGTCAGAACCTGAAAAGGATAAAGGATCGTCGGATAAAGTTAATTTACGAAGGTTGTCAGTGTGATTGTTTTCTTGCGACATAATTGTGTGAACGCGGCTCGTAATAGTCGACGAATTGAATTACATTCGGTGCGATGAAGAAAATGCTTCGTGTTAATATCACGCTGCGTGTCTCCCAGATTTTAAACGCTCGCTCTGGCATAAACAGTTCGCTTTGTCACTGTACCGTAATAAAGCCTAGGAAAGACGAAAGCGTTTAGAAACAATTTTCGAAGCACTCCCCTTATGCTGTAATCTCGCCGATCCTCGAAGTCGCTCAGAGACAAGCTCATAAGGTAACGGCCGTAATGGTTAACCAAGAACCTCAAATCTTCGTCTTAAGGTTTCCTGAGATGATCATAAATCCCTATTAACGAGTTTCCCTCTATTAGTAGTTCAAGGCACCACAAGCTTATGCAAATATTCTATCGCGAGAATAAAACAAGAATGCTTTATTTAATCCCGTTGCTGAAGCATCTTTACATCAGAAAATACATAAACAAAAAAGAGTAAAAATTCTCCTTGTTTTCTTAGTTTATGCACGCGTCAAATCTCATATTTTAGATGAACATGTCCGCACACATCGTATCAATTTTAGCATCATCAATTTTTCCAAGTTATATAACCTTTCGACGAAGGGTTTTCGGAAAATGAATTTCATGTATACATCGTGTTATACATCGATAAATCGAGCCGGAAGGGATAAAAGCCGATGACGAAAGGCGAATGTCGTTTAAAGCCCTCTTTCTGTAACATTCTTGTAAATTCGCTGGGACGAAATCCCCTTAAACCGAAGCGCATTTTCGTTGATTAACTCGATGTTCGAAGTTTGAATATTTATAACTTGTGCGGAGTGACAAGATCCGAATCTAAGAGTTTCGGAACAAAGCAAATACACGGCGTATTGTCCTGACGGTAAATTCCCGATGGTCGTCGATTCGCAAAAAGGTAACGTTTGCTCATGGAACAAAGAAGTTAAAGAGAGGAGAAATGATTTTTGTAATATATGATACATGTTTTACCTACATGAGGAAAACGAAAAATTTAAATTAACAAATGTTTGTAGCAACGAATTCTAAATATTAAACAGAAAAAAGAACTTGAATGAATAGAGTAATAGAGAGAGACAAAGAGAGAGAGAGAGAGAGAGAGAGAGAGAGAGAGAGAGAGAGAAGAAAGAAACAAGTATTAATTTTAAAAGGTTCATTAAATTAAATGTCAACTGTAACACATACACTCATTTATAAATATATGTAATATAAAAACATCAAAATATAGCTTAAACGTCAAGTAAATAAACATACCGCTTCCTTATTTTAAAAGTGACAACTAAAAAAATGTGTTTTTCAAATTATTACCATGAATAAAATAATTAGATAAACGTTACCCTGATAGTGTCATAGAAAATGAACTAATTTAAAATCATAAAAAATTGTCAACTAAAAAAACATAAGTCTTTAAAAAAATCAAACTCACTTTAAAAGACTGGTTTTTAAGAATTACAAAACAAAAATAACAGAAATAACATTTATTCAAGAATATATTTTTTAAAATATTATTTAATTAATTAACAATTTTTTCTTAAGTTGAAAAAATTTTTCCTCTTTCAGAGAAATATAATTTTTTAAATTATATGCCATTTTTGAAGTAAAGAAGTGATCAGATAATTAATTACAGCTTAAATAATTTTGCTAAAATAATATGCATTATGTTGTATTTAAATTATTTAAGTTGCAAATTAATTAAAATCTTCTCAAAAATAAATTATCATATTAATTTACCGTGCTGTAAAAATTTTATAATTACTGAAACATTATTTCATTGTTACAATTACGGATGTAATGTCCAAGAGAGTATATTAAAGAATTCAGTACCCACGTATTTATGATTTCGTTTACGGCCACAACATAAAGCGTATAACATGGTACAGAGCAAATTAAGCGATTCTCTCCCAATTGCCGATGTAATAACGAAAACCGATTGTAATACGCGAGATATCGTTTTCTTCCACTGTATCGGCTATAATACAGCGGGCAATTCCAATAATCCGAGCTTCCACGGAGCGAGAATCCGACGGACTATACAATATCAGACGGTTCAGGTGCAGTCGATACAGGTCAACTAGCGATGCCGTCTTCTGGCGCAGCAGCGATGCATCGTGAATGCATTAATTCGTAAGGGACTACTAGTGCAGTCTGGTTCTAATCGGCGCATAGCAGTTTCCCTTGACGGTTCTGGCGGTTAAGCAGAAAATCGCCATTGGGGACAACTATATTATCGTGTAGCTGTATAGTTAAGTGCGCATTATAGTCAAGTGTTCTTTCTTAGATTTATCTAGATTAATCTTTAATTTTTTTCTTTAAGACCGGTTAAGTAAATAAGTGGTCACAGCATTCCACGCTTAGGTATCTTAAAAATCTTATTTTATGAAAAATAAAAATTGTCTAGAAATCTTTTCATTATTTTTCATTATTTTTCCTCTATCTTATAAGAACATAAATAATGTAAATTTAGTTTCATACGTACTTTTAAAAAAATGTCAGAGAATTTGCGGGCTGTCGTATAATTGCTAATGCCAATGTGAACCTTGCTACTTATTTCATCAGGGCGAGGAGGGCACTGTTTCCCTGATGAAGTGAATAGTAAGGTTCACGAAATGTCAGCATTAACAATCACGAAATAGCGATAATCATCAAATCCTTTGGCACTTTTTAAAATATCCATAAAAGCCTCAAAAGTACTATTAAATATATAAGTATAAAGATAAAATTTATTTAGAACATTATATTCCGAACATCCTACCTACTTAAAGATTAAATTCACTTATATAGTATGACGCAATCTAATTTTCCCCATGAACTATTTTTCGTCAATGGATTGCACGTAATACTAATCTCATGTGTCCCTTTCTTGCGGGAAAGTGATAATTATTCGGAGTTGTATGACAATCACGTCACCGAATGGAAATCAAAGGATTTTACGCTTCATTGCTAAATGCATCAGAAAACAAAGTACGAGCAACATATACGCTCACTGTGACCCTCTACTTCTCCTTCTATTCGCTTTCAGCCTTTTTCCATTAGCGCATGTTTTCAGTGATATCGGTCGTCCGATGCCGTTCCAGTTGGTAGATAATTGCGTTCCCTTCTGATATCCACCTGATCCAATTCCGAACGCGTAACGCTTTTGCTTAGTTACACGCTTGCGCGTAAACCTAACTATACGCTCACATCGTAACACACAGTGTAACAATGAAAGAGAATACTGGGGTGTTTTAAGTGTATGTAGGTATACACAACTGTCATCCGCGCGCATGTGCGTGCGCGTACAAGCCATTTCACGCATTTCCAGCGTCACGCTGGAAAATTCACGCCGCCAAAGCAAGGGGTAGTAGAAAGGAGAGAAACGGAGAGCTCGATTACATTTTCCATTAGCGGTCGCACCAAGCTTTCTTCGGGTCCTCGTTGCATGCTATTCCGGCCGGCACTCGTGCTGATTATCAACGCATGAGGGTTCGGGTCAGGTTGCCATTTTTTTTACTCCTTTCTTTCCCTATCTCCTGTACGCCTCATTTGCTATTCTCTTACGCGACATATCTCGCGTTGAACTATATACGCCAAGCCTTTGCGTCGAGAACGCATTACACATTGCGGTGAACTATATACGGGCGCCGCCACCGCGTCGCGTCGATTGAAATGCAAAAGTTCCCGTCGCATTCGTCCACCCCATCCAGGTAATAACGAAATATTCGGATGATGTTGTTATACGTATTCATCCTAAATAGATTCCGCGGATAAAACAGACGGACGGTACGTGCGAACTGATTACGATTCAGATTTCGCGATATTTTTACAGCATATGATTGAATGAACAGATTGAATGCTATAATAATGTATACGCGTGAAAATGTATGAAATGAGAAATGGATATAATAACTGCTATCATTTTAACATTATCAATTTAATGTTGGATTATTGACTGGTATTATGAAAATGCTATTTACTTGATGCAATTATTGTTTTCAATTAGCTCTTATACCTAATTAATATTTAATCGTATAATAATAACGGTTACACACTCATACATACGTAATGCATTTTAACGTTTCTAATTTGAAACAGTTAAATGACCGTTACGTCTGTAACGATCTATCTAATTTTAAATAAAATAAGAGAAATTGAAAATGAAATTTAATTAATTAACTTCATCCAGAATAAATAACTACACCTGTCGTAACTGAGTAATTGCAACGCGATGAACATTACAACTTTTGTATAAAACACTTTTCAAAACGTGTCGCCCCTGCTAATTCGATTCAAATTCGCCAAGCTCTCCGTAGAAATTTATTCGCATGTTTGCAGATCGCCCAATGTATCTACTCGGCTAATGGTTTCCTTTATACTGAAAATTTAATTAAACTCTTGCTGGTAGCTTATGAATAAAATTTTGTAAAGATCTAACGATATTTACTGGTAGGAGCACGCAAAAAGGTATGCAATATCGGCCTCGACATGTAATTCTGTGGCTCGTATTTCTAAACCCAGGCCATGATTAATTTCGCATTATTGCCGTTGCACATAACGGTGCGGCGCATAAACGAAAGAGCAACCGAACGCGCAGAAATCGGAAATAACGGATTTATCGCCTCAGGGGAAGATTCCACCGATTTTAAGTGACGCCCCGTTTGGGTGTATACGCGCTAGCTCTTTCGGCTGCACGCCTGAATGCATCACCCAATGCACCGAAGCGAACAAATTCTCGTCGTCGCGGAATTCTCGTCGTCGAAGCTGTGGAGCAACATTAAACTCGTTCATCGAGTGGTGAGGGGATGTTAATTTCATGGCAAAAGATAACGAGAAAATTCGCCGCTGGCGGTGAGAAACAAGCTATCTCGATAGAGATTAATAACTACAGACTGCAGCAAACGTGACTAGGAATGCGAATCGCACATTAAGATCACTAAAATATGTTTTTCCTGACGATACTAAAAGTCATATTAATCAGGCAAAAAAAGAAATTTCACGAATTATATATGTAAGAAATTGGATTCGGTAAAATAAGTTCATTTTCACATATAATGCTTAAATTACAAAATGGCAAACAAAGGATACCATAGATACAATAATGGATAGTTTTTGAACTATGATGTACTAAAGATGTAAAATTTGGGCTCATAGAGCACAATACATCATAGCTCA
>NW_012130088.1:550571-555797 GCF_000143395.1 Atta cephalotes
TATCTGTGATATCTATTTTTATGTTAAAAAAACATAACATTTTACATCTTTGTTACATTATAGATCAAAAACTGTCCAATAATGGATAAAAAGTGTGCCCAGCAGTCTTTACTTAGGAATCATTGTGTCAAGACAGATATTTTACAATAATCTTTAAATTAAATTAAATTTTATTATGATTGTCTGCTACGAAAAAATGTTCATTATCTATATAATTTTAATTGTGTAATGGATCATGGTACTTATGCTATAATTCCAATAGTCTACCAACTATTGGGAAACCCACACATTATATGGAAAATTCGATTATAGCACAAGAATTTGTTAATGTTGTTGTCTAATAATGAACAATTTATTCTGAAGATGACTCGAAAGAGGAGTCGAAACATTAAAATTCTATTATGATTGCGCTCATCGAAATCACATGAAGATTTATAGAATGAATTTAAAAAATATAAAATAATTAATAATAACTGTTAACTGCGTTGACTCTTACAACTTTTATTACTTTTTATTATTTTAATTAATTAAACTCATCTTAAGACCTAATTTTCCATATAATTAATGCAGGTTCTTTGACTTAAGAAAAAAAAACATTATACCTAAATTATCGTGAGATATTTGAACTGTCAATAGGTCGTCGAACCGAATGAATAATATCGCAATCCACTATGATGCTCTATCAAGATGCAACGTTATCGAACCAACTAGATTATAACCGCTCGCATGTGTCCGTCGATTGCTTATAATGGCAACGTCGGCCGTTGAACGTTCCGTAAACGTCATATCGCGCGAGGAGTATAATTCGCGGTAGGGCGGACAGAACGAGTTTCCATCGATTTATCGCTAATCGGCCGGCGCGAGCAATTAGAGATAGAGGCGGAAGAGCAGTCGGCGGGCGAGCACGGGGCGGATCGTTGATTTTAATCGGCTATTCATTCGCGGAATGCTCGTATCCCAGGGAAAACGGGTCCGCTATGGCCTTTGTGCAACGAGAACAAGCGGAAGCGAGCATCGGAGCACGTAATTTTCATAACTTCTCGCGGAGACAATAACCGCGTGCTTCTCAGGTACCACCTTGCCGCGAAGAGATAGGTAGGGCAGCTAAGTGGCTGGAACCGTTCCCTTTCGCGCCCTCTTCTCCCTTTCCCTTCCACCCTTACTTCTCGCTTTTCACACTGTCTGCCACATCTTACACTCTCTTTGTGTTTTCCGATGCAACCGCTCTTCCGCCACTTCACCTCTGTAATCCGCTGGCTGCTTCTTATCCAGACTGAGGAACATTTTGTAATATGGCAAACAAATCTAATTTGCATATTTACGAGACTCTCGAGCCCCATTTAAGTCCGATGCAGCGGGATATTCGCCTTATCATCTGCTTCAAGATACAGGAGCTTCCCGGTGCTTATCGGAGAATCGGTCGAAGACAACTAGACGCGTGGCATATCGTAGAAGCTTATCGACGGATATCGAAGAACATTGAAGGGACCTATAACCGTTTACAGCGATAGATCAACTCGCTGACAGTTGCGAGATGAAAGACGTGGGGAATTGTACGAGTATCTGAAAAGGACCTCCAATTCATCATCTCAACGATCGTATACGCGACTGTAGAACCATCCGTGTTTTATGTTGTTCCGGTGTTGCGCATCAATGAGCATAAAGTTCCCAAAGGGGGACCCGGACGAGTTTTTTGGTCCACGGGCAGCTTCAGCCCCGTCGAATCTTCGCGCGCCGCTATGACTTCTCCTTTATTGCGCTCGCTTGAGCGATCACGAAGAAATCAAATTACTTCCGCTGTTCGCGAGTTTGTGTGTGCGCGACTTTCTTGTAAATATATATTTTCGAACCCGCAAGCATTGCGCTCTCGTCCGACGGCGAACTGAAATGTTTGTGGATGATTCATAAAGTTATTGAAAACTTTGTGCGTCATGTATACCGCTGCATCGAATCAAGAGTTCACGACAGACTTTAAATAGCGACCAAGTAAACTTCTGCAAATACATTTCCGACTTCGTTTGCTTCATTCTAAAAAAGATTCATCTTCATATATAAAAATAAAATGCAAATATAGGAAAAAATATAAATAAAAGTAAATATTTATGCCGATATAAAAGAGTGAAAATATTTTAAATAATGTTAAATATTATACGATGAATATGATAATTAAAAAAACATCAAATCTGTATATGTAAAATCGACATATATAATTAATAATAAAAATCCAATTTATATATGCAATCAATTATTATATATTTGATTTATTTAAATTTCGTTTAAAAATGCATTGAGTTAATTGCACAAATAAAATGCTAATTAATTCTTTCGCTTTCGTGAAAACGAAATGATAACGGCTGAATTAATTTCTTGAAGTAATTTTTTTATATAATTGTGAATGTGTTAAAATCCATATTTCACTACGAATTGCATTCGACATATTCCACTTTATTACAGTTAACTTATCTCCGCAGCCAATAACGTATATATTCGCAAATTAAATCCGCTTTTCCCTTACGTTATATTCATCTAATATTGCATCAAGCAAACGGAAACTGTCTTCGTCTCTTCATGTTAAGAACTGTACATCATCCGTCAACCCTCTTTCATTACATTCGCACGAGCGGCCACCAAGGGATCAAATTAGCCGCTTTTGATGTGGATCCAGCGAGGTGGATGTGCAATCCGCGGTTCGAACGTGTCTTCTGATACAGAGGGTCTTGCGCGCGTACACGAAGTAGCCGCGAGGGATTCCACGCGCAAACTCCTGAAGAACGAGCGTGGGATCGAAGCGGAAGGGTAGCGATGGGAGTCGGATGGGAGCTACTGGCTCAGACCCGAACACCCGGAGGGCACTGCGAAGTATCTCACGTGCGGATAGCTCCACGTGTTATGTAAATATGTTCTCGCGCTCGTGCCTCCTTAACGAATATCGCCAAAGTTTCGCGATTACGACCGGGATAAAGGCCTCGAGATGTGAAATTGCTATGGGCGATCTGAGAGAAATGATTCTCAACATGGTTCGTTGTTACACGATCCGCATCAATGGTTAATGTTCGATTGAGTCAGTGCCTGGAGGCACGGATTGTTATCGACAAACGAGGTGACGATTTTCTAACAAATGCTTGGGGTAAAAATAGATTATAATGATCTAAAGTATGATACCATCGAGATCTTCGTTGTTCCAATAACAAAAGCTTTACGGTCATTTTGCTCTTTCAATATTTTGCTATCAATTATAATTCTGTAAAAGAGAATTATTTTGCAATTCCTTTGAAACATGAGTTCTGCAAAATAATTTTTAATTTCAAAAGGTATAAAAGAAAAGTTGTAATAAAAAAACTAAAACTCTTCAATTTTTTTCAATTTTACAATTTTATTCTACAAAAACATATAATTTTTACAGTTAAAATTTCATAAAAATATAAAGTAAATATTTATATTAATATTTTAGTAATACATACAATATCAATTTTATATAGATTTTTTACAATATTATACATTAGAGAAATATTCTTGAAAAATTAAGAGATAAGAGAATTTTGTTATAATCATTGTAACAACATCTTGTATAAATAATGAACAATGAAACAAAGAGAGCTCACAAGAACGAGAACATTACACTGATAAAAGCAGATTTATTATAAACGGTACTTCAAACTTCTACTGCATTTATGCAAGTATATTATTCACTAAGCTACGCAATATACATATAGTATTCTTTGATCTTTTGATTCCGAGATAGAATAGTACAGGCAATTTACAGATATAAATAGAGTGCTTATCTCTCACACGAGAAAAGATATGCAATTATAAACTAGAATTCTAATTATCTTTTTCATTGTAATTTATAGTGTGAATATAACTGTTCTTAGTTATTGAAAGAACTTAATTATCTCTTGTAATTTTTTTCTACAATGTTCTTTTCTTAAAGATTAATATCGAAATAACAGTATAATGATATCAATTTTTAAAGGATCAATCTTTAACGGGGGCCTATTTTTTAACTCATAATTTTTTCTTAAGTAAGATATATTATAATTAATATTGTTATATTTTTATTATATTTCTTGCCTCAAAATATAATTGTTTTAACGCCATCTTCAGATAATGTCAAAGATATTTTTATTTTATCTCGTAAAACACAAAATATATCTGAATACACGTATTTTCTTCAGCTATTTCTTCTCGATTTTTTAAAAATATCATGCGTTTAATTGTTAATTTCTTCTTATTTTAACTGTTATTTTTCGGATATTTTCCTGCCAACTATGTCAGCAATCAGATGTTTTTTTCTATCGAATGACGAGCGTTTCTAGATCCCCTAGTTAGATCCTAGGTAAATCCCTCGAGATCGGCGACATAACGTCGACGTTATGAAAAAGCACCCTTGATTAATGCAAACGACGCACGCATACTCTATTCTCTTATCTCCCATACGCACACACCCCTGCCTTGCAAGGCGTGCGTTATCGGCACTATCACGTGGATACGACGCGTCGTCGGTTTTGTAGTCGTTGCTTTCGCTTGTGCGCGATGGATCGCGTGAGATTGAAGCTAGTCTCGATTCTTGAATTACGTTCACGATCGGCAAACACTTTGCTTATCCGAGCGAGCACTCAACGCGGTAAATAGCACTTATCGATTAACTGGTGTTGATTAAAGTTGTTTGTTTTGTTTGTCGTGAGATAGATTGCAGTAAATCGACATGCAACGGATCTGTAAAAAAATTTTGGGCCACCATTTCTGTCTGATAAGCATTTTTATCCAATTTAAGATTTTTTCCGTGAAAAAATTGTAATTAAATATTAAAAAATATTTTCTAAATATAAACTCAGTTTGCAACTGTTAAAGAATCAGAAAGATTTAAATTTAAGAAAAAAAAACGCAATTATAAGCAGTTATCAAAATCAATAAAATAATTAGGCACATAAAGAATTGTAATAGATCATAATATGCAGTTTGCGAATCGTAAAGTATTAACGAAACTTAATTAAGTAATAAAGGATTTAAATTAGCGGCAGAGATACGAAATTTATAAGTTTGATATTTTACATACAGTTAATTAGCTATACACAATATACCTACAATATGATAAAACAAATATATTCGCTCGTGAATGTGATATTTAGTAAAATTTGAAAAAGAACAAGAGAGGGAAAAGAGAGAAAATATATATAATATATTGTAATTCATATTCTCTCTCTCTCTCTCTCTCTNTCTCTCTCT
>NW_012130088.1:555817-584687 GCF_000143395.1 Atta cephalotes
AAATTAAGTAAAGTAAACGAAGAGAGGAAAGAAGAGAAATAATATATATATATNTATTCTATATCTCTCTCTCTCTCTCTCTCTCTCTCTCTCTCTCTCTCTCTCCTCGAATTTCACAAATTCTTGTTATATTCACTAGGATAGGCAAATATATTGTTTTATCATATTTGCTCGAACAAACTCGCTAACAAGTACGACATATTTAATTTGCATTCACCGACATACCAGCTAATCTATCAAGAAAGAGTCAGAAAGGCGTATATAGAATAAAAGATCTAGAATATTATCAAGGGTAAAGAATTAATTTAGGGAAACATGTCGGAAAATAGAAAGTTCAAGCCTCACTGGGCGCGTTACATAGTTCGTGTTCACATTCTTCAGAGAACGTTATCATTATCCCATAAGAGTCAGCGGTAAGAAATTACAGTAATTAACCCAATTAAAAAAAGGGATATACTAATCTAGTTAATGAAAACTTGATAGCGCATCGCGTGGCAAAAGCTACCATTCCCGCTGTTGTTTTTCGATGGATTACATTATAATACGTGCGCTTTGGCGTTTAATTCCACGCGACGTTTATATATATAAGCGAGCGAGCGCTACAAAACGACAGACGGATGGACTATCTCGTCTTCGTACGTGTTCACGTTAATTAACGTATAATTATTTGTAACACACTGTGTCATACGTGGTTCCGCGCGCGGGTCCATCGCATCTGCATACTCGTCCACGATGCGGAATAGCGACGGGCATAATTCATGAATACATCCCCTGAGGCGTGAGTACAAAAGCGAGTAAATCGTTACCGGCTATCCTTTTTCCATGGAAATTCACGCGAGCGCTCGTGTGTCGGTTTACCAGAGGTCGAGATGTTTTTCACGGCACAGTTTTCCAAGCCCTGCCGCCGGCACCGCCTTCCATGAATTATAAATGCCGAGGAAATGAGGAAGTTGCTTAAAAGGATTTAAATTCTGACGCGCGCCGACCGGCCGACGTCGCCTACCAAGTTTCTTCTTTCAATCTCCACGCGTCGTAAACTCCTTTCTCTCCGAGCGATATCATTTCAACTTTTGCGCGAAATTGAAAGCGGGCCGGAACATATCGCCCGAGAATCAACGGTGCGAACGTGGCATGCACGTCGTCGTTTCCTTCTCTTTCTCTTTCCTTCCTACTGCAGCGCGTTTCATTCCGCACCTTCATAACATACGGGTTATCATGCCAAGCGAGTTGAAGTGAAAATAAATTGGCGCGGCGCGTTCCGAGAGTTTTCATTAGACTTTTCGAAGGGAGAAATTGTTGTTTATTGACACTTGAAAGCGAATGATTATAAATGAGAAAAGATTTGTAACTTCTAAAACAATAAATGTTTCCCGAGATTGTAAGAACATTTTAGTAGATTGAGAAATTATTTTTCTTCCTTATCAATATAGCAAGATAAAATATTTCTATAACTAAATAGAAATTGTTTTGTCATAACAAGTGAGATTGAATTCGTTTAATTAAAAAAAACCTAAAAATTGAAAAATTTATTGCATGACCAACATTAATAATTTTTTATAACTATAAGGCAAAATGAAGGACCGATTCGCAAAAGTTTGCCACGATATTTACGACACAACATGATCCCGAAATGACAGTGAACCTGCATTCCTTGTCATTCCTCTGCATCCATTGTACATTTCATCGAAGTAACGAAGGAAAAAAATGGGAAATGAGAAACAAACGGAAAACAACGAAAAGTCTAACAGCCACGAGAAAAAGAATTCCTAAGTAAATTACAAAGAGGAACGTATACAGAGAGCAAACGTAGCACGTTGACGAGCATAAAACTTGCATTACTGTCTGACCATTCTTGCAAAAAAATATCTGACTAGAAAATATAATTCCTGCATTCGTAACTCGTCTGACCTACATTCCATTCTCCGTCTGTCGTACATATGGCATAAACTAAAAAGTTTATGACAACAACTACAAATAATACAAAAAAGGGTATCGAGTTAAAGCTACAAAATATAGAACGAATGTAAATGATATTGGATAAAAGAAACTTGAGGCAACTTTATTTAAGCAATTACATTATATCTCGAAATTTTGCTCGCAATTTTTATTTTAACTAAATTTGCGTATTCGTTTAAAGTTTTTAGAAACTCTTGTTCATCATCCTTAAGAGACGTGAATAATAATTCAATCTTCATTAAATATCGCCTTATAAGTGTATGCGACTATCATAATCCTTCACTGTCTTTTCTGAAAGCATTTGCTATTACGTTTATATATTTATCATTAGCTAATTTTCTATGGCGTCTATTTCCATTTGCTTAAATCTAATTTTGCATTCACACACAACATGGGATGTCTTTTCAGAAATGTACATTTGAAACAATCATTGCGCCATTGGGCACAGAACAGACCATAAAATTGTAATATTGCGCAGGGGATGAAAAACTGGGGGATAAGTGTGTCGTAACATCCCATGACATGTCGCAAAACCCCATTCGAAATCAGAGAGAGAGAGCTCTTGTTTGCTTTTTTCTTCATCCCTTTTCACTCTATTCCTTTCTTTCTCCTGCTTTCCTCAACCCCTGTGTATTTTTCCGCATCGAGTGGTTGGACAAAAAAAAAGTGAAATGTCGAGAAGAGACGGGCGCGAAGAACCGGCACCCTTGGATACACGAGCGATAAAGGCTGCACAACACAGCCAGCATTGGCAAATGAGGGTGTCTCGTCTTTCTGATTGCCCTTGAGACCATTTGTACGCCTCGATGAATTGAGAAGGAATGAACAGAATGAAGATTAACCCCACGCGAATAAGCTGCTCAGTCGCAGTGACGAAAATCAAAGATGAGCTGTGATGAAAAGAATCGAGCTGATTGGGAAAAACTTGACACTGATCCAAAGAGTAGAGTATTTAGAAATTCTAAACAAAAGCGGCCTTAGAAATTAAAAATATATTTCTTAAATATAATAAATATAAGAATCATTGAATTCATTACACGGAAAAGTCAGTTTTGCTGAAATATCTAAAAATTTAGTTAAAACGGAAAATAATTTTGTTGAATCATTAAAATGATTATATAAGACGTTCAAATTGATTGACAGAATGTTAAAACTTTTTGCAGCATTGCTTATCCACACTGAAATTCTTATGTAATTATTTTGATGGTTCAAAATTATTTTCGAATCTGTATTTAATTAAATTTTTAGATATTTCAGCAAAATTGTTTTTTCCGTATAGATACAGATTTAAAGATAATTTTAGACGATTAAAATAATTATGTAGGATGCTGAACTGGTTGCTAAAATGTCAAAACTTTTTACAGCATTGTTCATCACATTTGAAATTTCTACCTAATTTTAATAATCCAACAAAATTAATTTCGGATCTGTATCTTATTAAATTTTAAATTAGATACTTCAGTAAAATTTCCTTACAATTATGTCATAACGTATAGTAAATTTTTTAGTTTGTTCTACAAGGCGTAACTTAAATGTGATTTTGCCGCAATTCCAATAATTTCATAGACCAGGTCTATTCACCCAAGTTGCATCTAAATGTGTGACAATTTAAACGGTCATCGAGAAGTCTTCCGACGGCAATAATATATCCCAGCCGTTACAAAGATGGACGACTGTAATTTAAGTGAACACGCAACAGTTCGTGATATTTACAGCCGTATTAATGTCGTGCTTGCTATAAATTGCTCGGCTACTACTATACTTGCAGTAATTCGAGGAACCAGGAACTATTTTAATACAATGCTTATCGTTTTAATAATATTTAATCTCGGAATGATTTAAATATGCTCATGAAATAAAAGACATTAAATGAGCTTTAATCAATTTAGCAGAAAATCATGTAAAATAATTTTAATATAATAAAATGCAAAAAGAAAATAAAATATATAATAGTTGCACATCTAAATTATAGCGCAATAAAGGCAACAGTAAGTTAAACATAGCAAATGTCACAGATATTGACAGATTTTATTTATATATGCGTTCGGAAAAATGCCACGAAACTAGGTCTTGGCCGTGATAAATCGCATCAATTTAGCACACGATCGATACACGGAGCGAACCTTTATTAAAATCGAAGTCGCAATATTTCTGCTTCAAGGAGCACGTCATGACTATCGATTTAACAATACCGATGAAGATGATAATACGTTAACATTGCCCGTTAAAATGCATTACAATAAATATTGTAATAAAATAAGATAAGAATTATAATTTAATACAGAAACAATAAGAAATAAATAATCAGAAAGAAATAAATAATTAGTTGATTTATTATTATCAGTTAATAATATTAGAATATTAATCAATATTGGCGGATTTGTAATATTGCTATAATTAACTGGAAATCGATAATGACCTCGAGACGGAAAATGTAATTTTTATTATTTGCAAACTTTCTCCGTGAAAGCGTGATTTAAAAACAGAAGATTGTAATAATAATAAAAAGATTGTAATAATAATACATGATAATTTCATACATCTGGTTATTATCGATTCACAATGAATATTGATAACAATATTAATATAATGTGATATAAATATAATATTTGAACAATTATATTTATACATATGATTAAGAGATAATATATTCAAATATTAAATTTATTATGTTTTATTTATTATGTTTTATTGTTAGGAATTATTTGTTTACTTGTACTCTTCCCGTTTTTTCCGTCATTTTCCAAAATAAAATTGTCTCATCTAAATATATTTCCTGCATTATTTTCTTAATTCTTGAAACCAAGTTCCTTCATAATTTCGCTGTGCTATTTTTCCTTCCGTCACAAGTTGAGTTTTGTTTGATTTCTGGAATGCTCTATGCGACCGAGCTCTCATTTCTCGCGTCGGCGATCAAAGTCGATTGCTCGCTTTTGCTCGCCTGAAATGAAAGAATAAGGTCTCGCGCAAAAGTGGACGATCTTGGCTCTTCACGTGGCATCTGTCTAATATTTCTCGCGCTCGTTACGACATCCTGCTCGAAAGTCGACGATATTATGAAACAGAAGGCGTCGAAAAGAACAAGCGAATTTCTTCCGAAAGAATATACGATATATACATATATGTGCACACAGTATCCCGAAAAATTGTAATATGGTCTCATGGATAAGATTTGTTATGAAAAAAATTAAAGTATAAAATAAAACGTTTTCTCCAAACGTTTTTCCAAAAAAAATTTTAAAAATTGACGAAATAAATGGTTTTTTTTTTTGAAAGAAAAACGATTTTCTCTTTTTTATTCCTTCTATTAATTATTAAAGTATTTTTCACCTTCTCACTGTATTTTATATCAAGATTCCCGCAGAAAATATAAAAGTGAAAATGAGATAAACTGTTCTTTGCTGTTCAAAGAGTAAAGTTTTTAAACGTCAATGTTTTAACGAAACTCATATACAAAAATATGAAAATCTTAATTATTTAAAATTCGATGTGAATATCCATGTATTCACGGAAAGCAGAAAGATTAATCTTAGATAATTTTTAAGATGTCACCGTTACAAGCCATATGTTAAAGAACTAATACGTTAAAGAAATAAAAAGCACAAATTTTACAAGCATTTTTGTTTCTAAATACTGAATTTTCTTTTCGAATCAATACACATTTGTCTAATTAGTAATTATATCCTATGTATTTGCGTTTGTGTAATGAGTAAAAGAATGTAATGCTAGTCGACTATACTGCCACGAAACAGGCGCAATGAGAATGGCAGTAAAGGCAACGTCGGTAGCGGAGGCGGAGGAGCGTGAGTTACGTATCGGAAAAGCGCAACGTGGAATTCGCTGATTTTACACACGGAGCTGGAAATATTTCCAGGAATTGTGCCGGGTAACGGCCGTGGAAAAGCCACCAATGCGACACTACCACCAACATCGCGCAGCAGCTAACACCCTTGCGAATACCGACGCGACACCTTTTCTCCACATTGCTGCCGCCACCGCGGCACCGAAGTAATGCCGTTTCTTGTAGAATTCGGGCCATTCATGAATGCATTACCGTCTTACTTTTACGTCATTCCTGTTTGTTCCGCCCGCACCGGTTCTATGTAGAGAGTCGTACATTGGGCTAGAAACGCATGTGTGAAGAAAAGATTTTTATCTTTGTTAGAACACACGATATATAAATCTGTAAACTATTTTCTTTAAATCCGAATTATCCTTACACGGAAAAAACGATTTTGCTGCAATCTGAAAATTTAACTAGATGCAAATTTGAAAATAATTTTGGTAGAGTATAAAATAATTACATAAAACGTTGAACATTGATGACAATGCAAAAAATTGTTCAACATTTTAGCGAGTTTGAGCGTTATAATTATTTTGGTATTGTATTTTGGTACATATTAAAGAATAATTTTCTTGACGTTTTAATAAATTAGTTTTAAATCTAGATCTATTAAATTTACTCTTGTGTCTTTTTTACTCTTTGTCTTTTCTATCAATTTTATAATTATTTTGGTTCAAATCAAAGTTATTTTCAAATTCGTATTTATAGTTAAATATTGTTATTTTACTTACTATTACTTACTATTATTTAAATGATATTTCATTCAATAATAATATTTAATAACAATAATAAAAATAATACTTATAATAATATTATATTTAATTAAATATAATATTATTATAAATATTGTTTTTAGATAGCAAAACCGTCCTTCCATTAACAAAAAAACAAACGATTTTATTTTATTCAATGTAGGTACCTACATATATCTCTTATACACAAGATAAAATCTTTTAATGCTTTGATTATAAAATTACATAATATTCATGATATTATATGTAATTTTGACTTTTTAGACTTGAATTGTGTGATATTCATAATGCAATATTCATAAGCCTCGAACGTTAGCAATTGATATGCAGGATTTAACCATTTACATAGTCCACAAAAGCGAAACTCCAGACTTGATCTCATGCAAATCTTCGAACGTTCTACCGAGCAAAAGTACCCACTATTCCGGGATAGCGGATATTCCTGCGCAAACCTGTAATAGCACACCGCGATCTTCGATGAGTAACGATACAGCCGTGGTTCTTAAGCGCAACGCCGCGTTGCTCGAGCTTTCTTCGTACATCCGATATTTTGCGATCGTGATTGCATCTACGGATTACGTACGACTATACAGACTGAACTCGTATTCTGGTGGTCAGTAATATGAGAGAGATCCCATCATATGATGTGAATGGGCGAGTGTCTATGACCCGATTTGAGCTCGTTTCCAAAATACTCGGACCTTTCGGCATAAATGGATTTAACGGAATGGAAGTTATTCGGCCACCGGGCCGTTTTATCCAAAACCGTCACAGGGATAAAAGGTCCAGGTCTACATATACGAGTATCTATACACGAACATACAACGTGTTACATAGGAACAGAAATCCGTTTTACGCTCCGGCGCGACCAACATAATAGTTAATTTCAAATATTGTCGACGTGTTCCACCGCGCATCAGCTTTATTGACGATTTCATTTTTGGCACCTGGTCGATATTTCTCATCACGTGAGCGCGATTAATTAAATTTTAAAAGCGTACGCGTTACCTTGCAAAATAAAAGATGATTATTCGTGTGATTTCCATGACTATTTTGGTGCAAATTAATCGACATAAATTCACTTTGAGTATTTTGCACACTTTTAGATTTATCAGTTCATAGTCAGATGTAAATTTATGTGGTTCATTTAGTAAAAAGCTTTCTAAGCTTTTAACTATAATAAACTAATCTCCTAAAAAGGATAAGTTAATCAGCTAATATAATAAAATATAAATTATGAAAAATTTTACTTGCGTTATAATCATGGACATATATCTAGAATTTTTTTACGGAAGGAGGAAGATATTTATCAATTTTGTTATCACATAAATAGAAATTTTGTGTTAATTTAATTGCTTTTTGGATACTTTAGAATTTACAACTTTTCTTCTCGATTTTGATTTTGAATGAGAAAAATATTAGATTTTATAATTTTTCATAATTTTTATATTTTCCTTGAAGAAAGTTTAGGCAAAATATAGTTAAAAAGAAAATAATAAAATAAATATATATATAATTGCATGTACTCATCTGAAGTATATTTTGTTTTTCAATTCAAAAGTCTTACGAAAAATCTTCCTTATTATAAGACACTCTATCAAAGCTGTAATTAACGTAAATTAAAAATTACTGATATGGTCGGGAAGAAAAAAATGTTTTATGTAACAACAAAAAATAATGTAAAGTCAAAAGTAAAATTGTATTTTTTTTAAATAACAAAATAAATAAAAAATTTTAAAGAAAAAAGGATTTATTCTTTCAAATTTTTTTCCCTACGCTCATGATTAACATCTGTCTAGCTGATCCCACTTAATCAAATCTTAATGAATAAATTATATAATAATGCGCTATTTATGCGCTCTCGAAATCTGCAAAAAAATTTTTCCGTTCAATTCATTTAGTTAAAAAAAATTTTTTTGTGAAGGTTGAATAGGCTGTCAGTCAACCCTTATGTTATTACATTAATAACAACCGATTTGGAAAATCAAATACACAGGATTTATGCGCTATTTATATTCACATAGTTTCAATTTTTGCGCTACAACCTTTAAGGGACTTTCCTCTTAGAGCAAACAGTCATATTCATTTTTAAGTCGTTTAAAATTACAAAATTACGCTATCTAACAATGTAAAATATATTTTCGATTTATGCGCTACTATTTCCAAGCAATTTCGATTTTTGCACTGCAACACTTGAGGGACTTCCCTCTTGGAGCAAACAGTCATATTCATCCCTAAGTCATTTAAAATTGTAAAATTACATTATCTAATTATGCAAAATATTTCTTCGATCTCACTAGTAACGCATAAATCTAAGATATGTTTTGCATAGTTAGATAGTAATTTTGCAATTTTAAACGATTTAGGAATACATATGACTGTTTGTTCCAGGGGATGCAGCACAAAAATTGAAACTATGAATATAAATATCGCATAAATCTTATGTATTTGATTTTCCAAATCGGTTATTAATACATGAAGGAGCTGACTGACAACTTATTCAGCTCTCTCCCTCATAAACAAATTTTTTTTTAGCTAAACGAAATGAGCACAAAAACTTTTTTTTGCGGATTTTGAGATCGTATAAATAGCGTATTATTATATAATTTATTCATTAAAATTTGGTTAAGCGGAGGGGGGGAGCCAGCTAGACGTTCATGATTATAATCTTCTTAAAAAAAAATTAATATTATTGTATATTAAAAGTTATATATATTGATATTACATTAAAAGTGGAATAAATCCTGTTAATCAATAATAAATGTAATATAATCCATTAGATATAATGATTGATAAGTGATTCCATGTAAATCCAATATATGAGTAAAATTGGTATTTTCGTTAATCATTTTCCATAATATTTAATTTCATATAATTATTGAAAATCAATTAAGAAATTGTTTATTAATCCAAATATACATTATATTTTTTAAGTTCATAAAAATCAATGCGATGGTCATTATATTCAATTCTAAATAATCGATGGCAATAAACAAACAAAAACATAACAAGTAAAAATAAGTACAAAAAGCAAATCAAATAGCAGATTACAATTTCATAAAATGAACAGATTCCTGTATAAGCGCAAAAATAAAGTGTACTAAGCTCACGCACGCGTGCAGTATATGTCAGAATTGAATGACATGCGCGACGATTTGAAAAGCGTTACTCAGCCGAGCGACGCGGGCGAAATCAGATTTTTGTTTGTCGTTGTGAGTTGTTTCGTCCGTAGTTTTCATCTCCATAAAGATTGCGCGACGTAGTACAGAGCTTTTTCAATTTTCGATAGGAATCAAATTCCTGCCACTCGCGCTCAGAGATCCATACGCTTCTGCGTGACGAAACCTAAAAGGAACAGTCCGTTTTGTTTTTAATCATCGACAGCGCCGATAAGCTTCCGTGCTAACCAAACCATCGACGAATTTGCAGATTGTAATTCAATTAGAGCAAACTCGCACGTTGCACTATGCAAAATACTACAATACGGCTAAGTAAGAAACACAGTCGCATGACATGCTGTACAATTGTACCAAGAGTTATCACATCGGGTATGTGAAATTAGCACCCCAACTATAGTACTCAGGAGTTCTGATTAGACTTCCCATTTCCTTTTGACAAGACGAAGAGTTCTATATAATTTATAACAAGAGTTCCGCTTAATAATTATTTTTAAATAATTTTTAAAAAATGGGGTCTATTTTCTCATCGAAAATCGAGATCGAATAGTTCTGAGCGATTCAATAGCTTCATTTCGAATATTTAAAGTTCCTGATGTATAAAAGAAATTTTTGAAAAATAAAAAAAAATTAAAAATTTTTGAAAATCAATTTTTAGATATAATAATTCTGATTAGAGATCCTGCTTCCTTTTAATGAGACGAAGAGTTCTCTATGTTTTTTAATGCGAGAGTTAATAATAATTTTTAAATAATTTTTACAATAAAAAATGGGATGCTAACTTCTCAGCGAAATTCGAGATCGAATAGTTCTGAACAGCTTAATAACTCTATTTTGTAAATATCTAAAGTTCCTGATATATAAAAAACAATTTTGACACACAAGAAAATTTACAAAAAAAAATTGTTTTTGAAAAAAAATTTTTTTATAAAATAATTCTGACACGTTAATTGTCATAACAATTTCGAAGAGTTCTCAGCAATTAAACCAACATAGATTCAAAAATAAAAGAGATATATATATTTAAAATGAAATTGGAAAAATCGTTGCAGAAGTACATATTTCCTTATAGTCATCCAATCACTTTGTCACTTCATACTTTTCGAACTCGTCGAAAACTACACAGCTGAGAATTCTTCGAAATTGTTATTATTTGATAATGACAATTAAATGACACAAAACTATTTTATAAAAAATTTTTTTACAAAAAAAATTTTTTTAATAAATTTTCTTGTGTGTCAAAATTGTTTTTTGTATCAGGAATTCTAGATATTCACAAAAAGAGCTATTAAGGACAATGTTCAGAACTATTCGATCTCGAATTTTGCTGAGAAGTTAGCATCCCATTTTTTAAAAATTACTTAAAAATTGTTATTAAATAAATCACGCATTAAAAAAAGAGAACTCGTTAAAAGGAACTCTAATCAGAACTATTGTATCTAAAAATTGATTTTTCAAAAATTTAAAATTTTTTTTTGATTTTTCAAAATTTTTTTTTATGGATCAGGAACTGTAGGTATTCACGAAATGAAGCTATTGAGCCGCTCAGAACTATTCGATCTTGATTTTTGAGAAGTTAACACCCCATTTTTAAAAAATTATTTTAAAATAATTATTAAGCGGAACTCTTGTTATAAATTAAACTCTTCTTGTCAAAAGGAAACGGGAATTCTAATTAGAACTCCTGAGTACTATAGTTGGGGTGTTAACTTCACATATCCTATTACATCGGATTTTAGCCACACACTGTATACGCTGTATGCTTATTCTTATTTCCATATCAAAATATTTGTAATTTTTAAATGAACAACTAAATTAATGTGACTTACTTATGGCAACTTTATAAAAATAAATAGACAATGAAAATCACATTTCATGTAAACGAGCTATTGAAATTTAAATCAGAAATATCAAAATTATCAATGTATAATATTTAATAATTATTTTCATATCAAAGCATTCGTAATTTTGTGAACGACTGTGGAAATTAATGTGACAACTTTGAAACAAATTTGAAAATAAATAGGCAATAAATATAAATGCAATGAAATACTATATTTCATAATAGCTCGTAAACTTTACGAGCTATTGGGATTGAAACCAAAAATATAAAAATTATAAACACAATTATGTAATACATGTTTTAATAAAAAAACAAAATATGTTACGTAATATAAGTTATCTCACACACATTTTTAAAACTTGTGGATATACTATTTAGTGGAAGGTTTTTATTGTTAAAGCAGAGATGAAGTATGGCAGAAATTAATTAAAATTAATTAATTCGGAATGTTCATTATTAGCTACAAGATTCAATAGAAATTTCGAAGGGCTTATGATGTTCGAATTCGCCTTTTAATCAGTACGCGATATGCTAAAAATTCTTGTCTGTAGTTGAATATTACTTGTTACATCCCCACGAAGCAGGGCAATTTAATCAGCTCTCAACGTTATATCGACGAGGAACAGAATTGCGATTCTTATCGCGCGCGGCGAGCTACTTTCCTACCGACAGATTGAAAAAGCTCTGTAACGCTCGCTTCTGTGCTTCTGTGCTTCTGTGCTTTTATATCCGATCATATATAACGAGGACTTCGATGAAATGCTGCTCACGAAAATTATTTTTGCTTATTATAGCGTTGACAAGAGAGAGAAAGCTAAGAAAAGTACGACAGAATTCGTTGGTGAACTCGCGTCAGTTAGCGTACAAAAATACCGTCGCGTACACAAGAAGTTAACTACTGAATAGTCAGGCCATGCAAAATCATGTTGTTGATCGTTACATGAATGAGACGGCAAACCATATCATCGTAGAAGCAGTACGTAGTACGTAACCACTGCATGGTTTTATAAACGTAAAAAGTTTTATAAGCGTAAATCATATGTAGATTTCGTAGGAAATAAAGGCCCTAAACGGTCAAGATTTAGTACTAGATGTTTAGTACTTAAATAATCATAAATTTATATACTACATTGTATATCCAATCCTGCGCGTCGAATTTAATTTTCAGTCTTGAAACGCAATTCTAATAGAATTATATAAAGTAGTAATGTCACAAATTAAATTGACAAGCAATTTAATAACATTGATGCTCATAGGCATCTTGGAAAGATCTGAATAATCTTAATGCTGATAAACATCTTAAAAATAATTTAATAAAATTTTATCGAAAAAAAGATTATCAATCGATTCGAACTCGGATCTCCCTTGTTCTATGTACTCACCATTCGACCATATTCTTTGGCAGTATTCGGCAATATTCTTCGCAATAACCAATATGTATAGAAAGGACATAAAACACGTGTATAAACAGTATTAATGTTAAAATTGGTTAAAATTGTAATATATATAAATACACAACAAATAGAAATAAAAGCTCTACACGGTCAATTCACAAAATAGTGAACCTTCGAAAAACGCGACTCTCGTTGGCTTTTGCAGTTCAAATTAGATACGTCGATTTGGACAGAGTCAGATCGGTTTATATCAAGGTCGAGCAAGTTTTAGATTGGATTAGAATGAGCATGGTGTATATTGTAAACTGAGTGAAGTGCATTCACTCTAAAATTCCGTATTTTTCATCGCTCTCAGCGTGTTTTGAATTCAATCAGTTTTGGAGCGCTTCTGAAACAAAAAGCTATCAAATTTTTTTTTCCTCAGGTTTTTTTAGCGTTATTATTTTTAGTCTGCGGTAGTTTGCCAGTTTAGTAAGGTAGTAAATTTTAGAAAATATTTTAGAAAATACTTTTGCTCATATTTTACACCTGAAAAAAATGCACAAATTGCAACTACCGCTCCGTCAGAATTTGATTCCTAGATTGTGGAACAAAAATTATTTAATGGAAATTCTTTTAAAGTTTCCTATAATCCATAACATATTCCAACATAAGCATTGCTGGAATTTTGTCGCGACAAATCTCACAAATCTCAATAGTAAATATGCGTAGAACGTCGATGTCATTTACAATGTATGCAAGGAATATCAAACCGCACGCGACGGTTACATTTCCACATGTGACAGCCGCAAAAGCCACGGTTCCTGGACGAAAGTAGAAGACTGGTTGCAAACGTTGTGTGAATTAGTAACTAATGGCTGTCAGCTCGTGTAAAAGACTACACACCTACGTGTGACACATCGCGCGATTCCGCATGTGGCGGAGAGCAGTAGAAATTTATATTAATGCCCGGTACGTATATATGAATCAAGCCACGTCGACCGTCCGATTCTTCGTTCAAACACACTGAGTTGTTACTTCTGACGATTTCCGTCTGCGCGAGGCAGAACGGAGAATACATAATGGCCCACGCGTGGGAGGAAGGCGCATGGATCAGAGGTCACGAGCCATACAATTAGGCATGTTAGTTGAAAGTCTAATAACCGCGACCACGGAATGCAGCCTTGGCGTGTCTTTAGCTCTTTCTACCGGCGGAGTAATAAAGTATTAAAGAATCTGATTAGCGCAAACGGGGTAATTGGGAATATTTTTATTTCAGAATTTCATGAACCATTACAATGCGGTGTTTCCCCTAAAACACAGAGTGGCACAGTAAGATTAATTACGACACTGATTATTTCCGACTTTTGCAAAAAAACGAGGTTTCGGGTAATTAGTCGGTGAACAATGGAAAGACAATAACTAAATTATCTCTCGAATGTTTTAACGAAGTTTCATTGCATACGAATTATTTCAATAATCCCCAACGCTTATTTTCAGAGAGAAAGAGAGAGAGATTATATCGATCACTCAAAATAATAATTTTCAGTAATTATACTGATGACATTTGCGTACTGAAATAAACAATATAAAATGCAACAAACTCAGTAAGAACTGCATTAACCGTCAAGTAATCGGGAAATTCTTTCCTCGTTATATTCATTCGTTATGATGTTGAACCGTGGGATAACATAAAAGCATTGTGTGCTAAATACAGTGTGTTAAATATACGAACTGCCACGTTACTCGTTGTTATCCGAATTTACGACACAGTATGTACGACCTGTTATTCGCTTCCAGGCCCGAGAAAGGTTAAAGCGGCGCACTTTCGCCAAAGAATTAAATGTTAATCTAGAACCAGGATTTCTCCGGTGCACTAAAGGTAATTAAGCTTTACCGTCCTACCGCACATTCGTGGGGCTTTATTCCTACGAATTTTCCCTTTTACGATTTTCCGGAACGTACGCGAGTACATCAGCATTCCACGTAAGCACCAGCTATTTTGCCGGGTATTCTTGTAAAACGTCAAACCAGCCGCGTCTTCGTTCTACTTTAATTCTACTTTAGTTCTACTTTACGCAAACAGAGACGAATTATAGCGCTTTGGCCGTGTAAACAGTCAGTGATCAAAGTCATGTAAGAAACGTGATCTGAAATTTAGAGATTGTTAATTTAAAAATAAAAAATTTCCTCAATATTTACAATTTTTAATTACATCGCCTAATTTTTTTTTATCATTAAAAAAATATAAAAAATTTTTTTACTGAAAAAACTTGTTATGATAAATATACATGTAATAAAATATAATATGAACAAGAATTAAAACATAACAAAATATTAAAGGATAAGAATGTGTATATGTGCTCGATATATGATCGATAAATATAGTTAAATAATAAAAAGAAAATATAAAAGATAAAAAAATAAAAAATGTTATTTATAATATTATACATCTACATTGTTTCGGATTTTAGATGTAAATTTTAAAAATTAATGTTGACGTTTTGAAAGTTTAAATTACCTAAAATTTAATTTGGAATAATAATAGAAAAAATACAGATTGCCTATCTTCTTATCGGATACTTATAGAACTTTGAGGCATCGCTCTTTTTTTTACTTTAAGAATGCGAACTGGAATTATAACGCTCCAATTAATAATTAGTGGCTGGAATAACTTAAAATGTTACGTCAAAAGTTTTCCGACAGACCGAGTTACAGTGCATTTTTGCGGTATCCAAGATATTTTTTAAAAGAATAAACTAAATGCGAAGAATTAATTAAAAACCAATTCTTTTCAGTTGATGAAATCTTTGAACTTTGTCCTTCAAAAACAGAGAAGGGTAAGTTTAAAACTATCGGTTTTAACTTCTATCGTTCTAATCGGGAAAATAAACTCCGCAAGTTTACAATATTAATAAAGAAAGTTAAACTAAAGATCATATATAAATATAAATATAAAAATTATGTAAAATATAATCTGTTATATAAGTAAATCTGTCATATAAAAACATACTTATATAATATTATATTTAATTTACAATCCTAATCATATATGTATATAATATTATATAATTAAAATTATAATTTAAAAAATATAAATTTTGAATTATAAACAAAATATGAAAAATCAATTAACTTAAAATAAATATTATATTACTTTGAATATTTATATTACTTTTGCGGTCTTTCGTTAAGAAGATGGATTTCACATACATAGGTACATCTTGCTGCCTTTCAGATATGAAACTAAAAAGACAGTCGACTGATGGCTATGTAAACAGATCCACCTACACCAATGATAGCTTACAGGAGAGCAGAAAGTGACGAGCGAAGGCAGATCGATATTACAGTGGCGAAGTTGGATGAAACTCGAATATAGAGATTCGATATAATGGCAGTAGCCGATCGTAAACCGTTTCCACTTCGATTTCAGTCACGCTCACGAACTTCTCAAATCCACCAACTTATTCGCAGCGATTTCATGGTGCGAACAAGCGCGAAGGCAAACCTTTAAGAGATTAAAGTGACTCGCTAAAATCAGTCCATTTAAAAGATTGAACGTCCAAATTCGCGGCTTGGCTTTCTTATTGTGTAGCAATTCCTTTGTAATCGAAATATATGTGTTGAGTTATTCTATACTCGGTACAATATTTTTAATAATAAATTCTACCCTCTAAAATTTAGAATAAATCTCACTTTAAAAAGTGAAATCTCACTCTTAAACATTGAAAATTAAATCTTTTTTTTTTAAGATTTATTTAATTTCTGCTCTTTAGAGTGAGGCTCCATTCCAAAGAATTCAGAAAATAGAATCTAATTAAAATCGAAAATCTTGAAGATGTCAAATTGAACTAATTTTCAAGTCAAATTAAGTTAATTCTCAAATTTTACAATATTACGACAATGAATAATATAAATTTTCTCAATCTAAAAGAATTGACATTTCTCAAAAGCCAAGTTAAATCGCTACTTTGTAATCGAAATGTATATTGGAAAATTTGAGCCATATAATATTTTAATAATGTATTTTAGAATTTAATTAGAATCGAAAATCCTGAAAGTGTCAAATTAAACTAACAATTCTCAAGTTTTTGAAAAATTAATATAAATGTAATGTTCTCGATTTCTAGAAAGCCGAGCTAAATCGCTGCCACAATGGATCCATAAAATCCACACATGCCATATTAACATATCAAATGTACATAACGCAATTTCACAAGATATTACGACGATAAAACTCACCGCATTCGCGTTTCACGCTACAATTTTATAAAAATTACGTCCCGCTACTTTCTTCTCAATTGCGAGCTTGGCCTCTGGATCTTCCATCGTTGGGAGATCGCGTCATATACTCCAGAAGGAAGCTCGGAGGAAAAAAATCTCATTTCGCAACCTCCGCCGCTTTCCTCGCGGAGCCCGCAATGCCGTCCGGGTCGGAGGGATTGCAATTTACGGAACGGCACCGCCGTTAAATAGTTTTAAGCTCAATATAGATGGCGGGGGTTAAAAGGCTCGTTCGCCCTCCAGTCCGGAATCTTTCGTGACGGTTGAGAGGAACGTACGATGTCATACCGCGCGTAGTCGGCTGTGATTTAATGTAGATATATCCACCACCCACACCTGAAACGTCACTGAAGTTGTCCAACTGTTATTTCGAATGCGAACGGAGGTGTACTCCCCGTACGATAGTCGCGGGAGAATTATTAAGGCTCGCTCGATGACAAATAGCCATCGCGTTCCGCCGGCAAGGAATTTTGCGAACAACACCATACGACGCGACAAATTAGTGGAGTACCGTTGCAAAATAAAATCACCGGTGTGCTGACGTGAATATGCGGATCTCAAATCGGGAAAACGACCGTACCATTGTTCTCCCTTTATCTTGTTTTTCAGCTTTACATGGCTTGACCCGCTACTACGCCTCGCGTGTTATTTTCGACCGAGCTTTTCCCCTTCCCGTCTTTTTTGCGCACTGCAGAAGCTTATCATTGAGAACATTGTAGAATTTCTTTATTTGTATATCGCATTAAGCAAATCTCGACTGATGAGTAATGTCTCGACATTGCAATATTCGTGTCGGAGCGGAGTTGAATAATTATTTAATTTTTATGAAAAAAAATAATTACAACAAAAGATCAGATAAAAATAAAATAGCTGTCGCACAAATTGATTAACTTTTCATAGAGTAAAAAATAATTGCAATAAAAGATAAACATAAAGTAGTCATAACATGATATTTTAATTGCAGTGTAGGTACAGTAATTTCCAAGAGAATAAAGATGCACCGACTTAACCAATGCTTTTTTACCACGGTAGCGTAACTTCGTTGCGTTGTAAAAACCCGACATTATTCATCGAACGAGCCAATATTTCTCTACGTAATGGCTGGCATCTCTGCCTAAACATTTTTCTTCACCTCGCAGCTAGCTCGTAGCTGGTATCCATGGTAGCAAATGTAATAATCATTTCTTTAAACATTCAGCGAGACGGGCGTTCCCTCTTCGCGCGACGATTGTAATCGAGTTGCGTTAATGCATCATTGACTTCCGTTCGATTTCACGCCTCCAGAATGGAGCGCTGCGAATTGTCGAAGATGCAGCAGATGCGCGAATCCGTCCACCGTATACTTATCGCGCAAATTGCGCGAGTAGTTGGGGAAGACGCAGATGCCAGAACGGAAAGCGTAATACATATGTCACTGATGCATCCTCGCAGTCGCGACGACAAAGACGCGAAATATCAGAGACGCGAAATTGGGGCGCACGAATTCAATGAGCACGATCGAGCGTGAAACGAGGTAATATAGGGGGACGAGAACCTCTGTTGGCAGTTTGGAATGGCGATCTTCGATCCCGGCGACGCCCTCTAATAATGACCTACGAACCCATCAGGAAAAGTCGTTCGCAGTATCGCTACATTAATTAATTAATTAATTAATTAAGATTATTATCCGCTTATTTGTAATTTACTGCCACATATCATTCACATGAACAGTAGTTTCATCCTTAACATTCTAATGCAATGTACTATCTTTACTCTAAAAAAATAAGAATGAATTTAACACTATGAATTTTAAATCGACACCAATATTGGTATTAATATAATCACAATATACATTCTAAATTCCTATTATAAATTCATGATGATATTGATATTAAAACGTGAGACATAATTAATTAAAAAGGGACAAAAGAAACAAGGAATAACAGATTCTATAACTTATTAGAAATATATATAATTTGGGTTTCTATTAGATTGAAATCTGTTCCTTTTTTGTTTCAAGCTTTGACCAACATGATAAAAATTATATATCATATAAACATCGCAATTTTTTGTTACATCTATCCATATTTTTTAGTGTTCATATTTTTCTTATTATCTCTCTTTCTTCATGAAGGAAATAAACTCTACTGAAACTTTTAGAAGAGGAATAAAATGCATGTAACATACATATTGTAATAAAACACTTATTTTACGATACTTGCATTTGCTCGAAAGTAGCACAACTGAGAAAGAAAAGGAGAAACCCCTGTTTCTATGCACCATTCAGTCGTATACGATATACAATTTACGATGCAGCAACAATGCAACAGACAAGCGGTCTGTCAAAGAAGCTGCAATGTAACCAAGGCTACAGATTATACACCGCAAGGCGATACGTCGCCAAGACAGACTTTGCAAATATGTTGCAAATCTTCTTATCTACATTTTGTACATCATAGCAAGTATTTTGACTTGTTTTTATACGAAGAATTATATACAGATAATGCAAGAGCATTTACATTGTTCTCTCACTTTTGTTTTACATGTTATTTTCGCTATATTTTCTCAACATTATCTAATTGTGTGTTTTATTCAAATGTTAATTTTAATTTTTTTAATTATGTGATTGTTAAAACTTATTTCTTCCAAAAAAACTTCTTTACACACACACACACACACACACACACACACACACACACACACAACTAAACTTTTATCGATAATATTATATACGTATATACTACATAT
This sequence comes from Atta cephalotes, assembly GCF_000143395.1. NCBI lineage: Eukaryota > Metazoa > Arthropoda > Insecta > Hymenoptera > Formicidae > Atta > Atta cephalotes. The sequence goes on from NW_012130088.1 coordinate 575,773, forward strand.
TCATAAATTCGAGAATCTTGTAATTTTTTGCATTTAATGAAAAGTTAAAAAAAATTTTTTTTTAATTTTTTTAAATATGCAAAATAAGAACATTATAACAAATTTTGCAAATTCTTTAATTTAGAAAATTAAAAATTAAAAAGAATATTAAAAAAACATTTTGTAATATAAATTTTTATAAAAAATTCCATCACTGCAAAAAATCATATCAATTTTTCAGCAACCTATTTTAAAGCTTAGAAAATTTATTTTAAAATACCTTTGTTCATTTTTATTCAATAGTGTTTCATCAAGCTACAGTGTTTCAAAATAAAACAAAAATATTAAAAAATACCAATTTAATTTCATGTAATTTAGAAATAAAATATCGTAGAAACGATATAAATTTATAATTATTTTTCTCTTTAAAATGCATTTTTAAAAACTTCTCTACAATTTTTTTTTATCGAGATATTTAACTTTCCGTGAAATGTGAGAAAATTACAAGCATTCCCGCATTTATGAACGGTAGTTATATGTATATATTATATATATTATTGACAGAAGTAAAATATGTATAGAAAAAGAAGTTTCAAAAGAAGTTTTAACAATCATACAATAAAAAGAAAAGTAAAAATTATTAATGCCTGAATACGTATTAGATAATATTGAGAAAAATATGTAATCAAGTAAAAATGTATTAAACATCCAGTACACAGAACATCCAACACACCGAATCAAAGACAACCCACGCAAACAACCAGCTTCGGTTCTCTTCGCCAGCGACGGTGGACAAACTTGTAGTTAAAGAGAGACAATAATGGACATGTTATTTACGATGAAATCTCATGCGCGAGTTTGGTATACTCTTGTCGTGACATATATATGAAATCATGTATGCATCTGTGTATGTGTATATTCGTAAGGAGTCGACGAAGGAAGCAGAGCGCCTGAACGACGTTACTACGAGACAAAGCCACCGTCTCGGTATTGTCTGGACCAAACCGAGCAAATCAACCGCCAACCGTCCTCGTTTTGCCTCTCTGTGCGTATCTATAACCATCTCCCTTCTATTCCTCTCAACCAGAACACGCGGACCATCCTTCTTCAGGTACCTATCTCGGGACTCGCTGCCATCGTCAAGTCATTCAATCCCATTTCTGGAAAGGATTATTGGGCGAAATACGATGGAAATCATGACTGAAGGGAAAACTGTGAATTGAAAAGAATGTGGAAATGTGTGTGCTGATTTCGTGTTCTTTAAATCTATGTCTCGCATGGTTACTCCAATAGATTCCATTTATAAGGGGAGGATCAGAAACAGAAAAGTGCTTTTGAAATGCAGTTTATTGCAAAAAAAGTCCTTTAGATTAAGAATTTTAGAATAAGTTCAGATTAAGAATCCCAAATCCTAGCTTCATATACCTTTCAAAAATAAGCATAAATATATAAACTTTGATGTTATCGAAGTAATTAACCACTTAACAAATTAATGTAGCTTAGAAAAAAGAAAAAAAAGTATTACAATATTAAGTGAAAATCGATCGAGAAGTCTTCAATGCAATTAAGCGAAGAATCATATATATTCGATCAAGGCCTTGTCTGAATATTATATATACCTTCTTTACTTAATTGTATTGAATATTTCTCGGTCAATCTTTAATTATAAATTATTATTTATTCTCGTAGCCTGAAAAAAATGTTCTTCCAACATATATTGATTATTGCGATTAATATTACACATATCTCGATGATCGAATCGATAAAACGCACGGAATGAGGAAAATCCAGGTCGAGATAATATTTTTCGCAATAAAATCTTTACCAATACTTTGAGATGCTCATTAGTATCGGTAATATCAAATTACTTAATCTCATAATTTATGACATTACATAATCCAGCTTCAGTTTAGGACTATTCAGTTCAAGACTGACAAAAAATCGGTGCACAATTTTGGCTTAAACTAGAAACTGTAAAATTTACATAAAAATATCATCAGTTACCGAGACTTGACAATTAAGCCTTTTTCGCTTAATTGTGTTAAGTATTACAATATTTCAGACGCAATCGATTTAATCTGAGATGCAGAGGCGGTATATCTATATTACATTTTAAATTAATGCAAATCCAAGTACAATCCTTACAACTTCTTATTACATTGTCAAGATGTGATAAAAACACATTAATCCGAATTGTATTTATATCATCTGTATACCAAAAAAAATTAATTGGTCCTAGAATTAACATTGTAATATTTTAAACAATAAAAATCTTTATATGTAATACTTTTTTCTTCTTTTCCTAAAGATTTATCATCTTGCCAAATAATTAATCGATGACTTCGAAATTTTTATATTCATTGTTTTTTACGAATTAAGGAATATCTAAAGCTACAATTCTTAATACAACCACAAAGAACTATCTTTTACAACAAACCACATTTCCATTTCTAATCCTCTTTTTTTTATTAGATTTTCAACAAAACGTGATTTATGTTTTCAGAGTAAATCGAGAGAAAATGGTAAAATAGAAAACTATAATTTTCGAAAAAATTTTGTAATCTTAATCGATTGTTAGAGGTACCATAAATATATTCATATAACAAGCAACTTTTATCGGTTTAATATATATTAATGCTACTAAATGGTTATAACTACAATGGTTATAACAACTATTAGATAGTTCTACGTGCGGATGGCCTGAGATGTCCTGCTTATGCGGGCAATCTGTCGCATTGCGCGGTGATTGGTCTGCCTTGATGTAACCTCGATCGATTAGTTAGCCATTAATGGGGCCATTAATTACCGTGACGAACTTGAGGTCGCGCGAACTTTCTCGCGTTCGTACATAAATCATTGCAAATCTGACGTTAGTATGTTTGTCAAAACGCGAGGCGAAAATTACGAGAATAATATACCAAAATGCAATGTTTTTCCAATATGAAATTCTAAATTGTGCGCGTCAATCAATTTAATAGTAGGCAGAGACCTGGGAGAGATTACTTTAGAGAAAGACAAATGCCGATCCGACGTGCGTCACACAAGAACATTTACGTTCCGAACTGTGCATTACGCACGTTTCGCCTTGCAAGTCACGCTGCATACACCGCTACTGCAACTACGTGTCAGGCGTTCGAGACACGTAGACGTTCGGAGAATGTCACTCAAAAGCGAATCGACTACCCAAAGATAATGACGCATGAATTGCGCATGAATTGTCTATAAGCGTAATTTGTAGTAACTTTTTAATTACTTTCTTAAGTGTCTAAATTATAAATATTCATATAACAACAGTACATAAAGTTACAAACTTGCTAATTATTTTATAATTAAATATTTTGTAAAACATCTCTATGTGTGCGTGCATATTTCATTAAATATCTATCAAAATTATAGTTTAAGCTTTAAGTTATGCTGATAAAAGAGAAAAAAATGTGTGTGTGTATGTAGAAAAATATAACTAAGATTTCAAAATATATTTAAAATATGTATAAATTCTCTTTTTTTCAGTCTATACAATTTTCATACATTCTTGTCATCCTCTTTCACTTTATATAAAGGTGATTCTCGAACATAATACAATTCTGAACAAAATAACATTTGAATCCAATTTTCGAGATTCAAATTTGATAACTCTTTTACTTTGTAGAGAACACTAAAAGGTACCAAACAGAAAAAAATCAAACAGGAACTTTGAAAACTGAGATCAAATATAGGTGTCATATAAGTTTCCATTTGGTGACACAAGTCAACACAATCTGTCTTTGTTTCTCTCCGAATGCCAAGAAAGATCGAATGATGTTTGTATCGACTTGAGTTATTAAATAAAAAGGTATCCCTATTATTTCATTGAGAATTGTGCTATGTTCGAAATTATACCACCTTACCTTGTAAAATGCATTTGAGAGCTGTTAGTATTATTGCATTGTATTTTTATCGTTCATTAGGAGAATATAGAATAACTCAATAACACAGTAACGCAAGTGCACTGTCAAACATACCAATAATTTAATAATATATACAATAATTACAACTATTTTATAAACGTCGCAGAACAGGATTACTCTCGCGTACGCCAAATATATGTCAGGCTGCTCCAAACGCATTTCGCGTTCGCAATTCCATTGGATGATCCAAAGTACACGCAACGGCGGTCACGCACGCGTGCGTGTGTATTCAACATATGTACCCTGGCGAAGGGGTAGATTTGGATCCGAGGGGAAGCGACGTTAGCGACAAGGGATATACCGCCGACGGTTTGCGGCTGATCATGTGTGCACATGTGGATTCGCCACCGGGGGAAACAGGGTCAGCGTGTTACGTGCGAATAACGGCTAATCGCTGTCTAATAAGTTTGCCCGCATAATCGATAACAGACGTCGACCATGCGGTGAGCAGCGTCGTTGCCCGGAAAATGTCCGGCGATTTTATCAGAAACACTTTGTGAATGAAATTTGATTAAAATCGTGCACACACTTCATCCGATGATGAAATGTGAGTAAGAGTGCATTCAATAAAAAGGATTTAGTATTTCTACGATATTTGCTCAATTTTTACATTAAAAAAAAATGTAAAATCAAGCAATCTCGTTATTCTTTAAAATTAAAGCTCTCATAATAGCTTCTTGTACGCAAGATGAGTAAAATAATTACATATCGAATATTCTAGTTCGATTAGAAATTTTCTACAACTTATAAAATATCGTAGCTTGTATATAAAAAAATATATCACAATCAGAAGAATTTAATTAGATTTATAAAGTATTACAAATAAATTTAATCCTTCGTTATTTTAAATATAATAATATTATAATTATATATTTTATTCATTGACTTCATTTATTAATGTAAAGTTGAAGCCAATCTGTTATATAGTTACTACTGTTAGTTTGTGTTAATTAAAAAGTACTAATTAATTTCAAAAAATTAAGGATATAAAAAATAAATAGTAAAAATATTTTAATCAGAATAACACTAGTCTGTTTCAAATTTACACTAGGAAATCATGCATGAATGAACATGCATGAATAATCATTGCTCGCAGTTTTTTAGGTTGTAAATATGATACTGTTTACCAAATTTCCATAACGTGTTCCATAACGCAATTTTTAGGAAAATGATGTCAAAAATAATGACCAAAAATAATAATTTTGAGAATTTCCCTGACGGGTTGTAACACCGTGTACCGACAGCAATTTTTTTCTAAATTTAATTAATATCATCGTGAAAATATCAACTTTTAGGTTTAAAATGCATTTTATTTTGATAATAATGTTTCGTTTTCGAAATATAAGAAAATAGTCATATTGTATTGTGTAAATTTAATATTTCGCTTTTTGATTTTAAATCTGATTATGTAAGTACAAAAGTAATTATTTTCCACATAATGCAGTTTAGAAATAAAATATCTTTTCCACACTTTTTACCTTTTGTATTACCTTTTACCTTTTGTATTACATAAAAAAAAAACTATTTTCAAATTGCTATATATTAAAAATAAAAAATGATGCTGAAACAAAAAAGTACACTATAAAGATAAAATTTGTAAAAAATTTCTTTTTGCATAATTAATAATATTTAGAAAAAATTTTGCTATCAGTGTTACGTCACAAAAATTTTAAATTGTCATTTTTGCATTCTTGGTCGCCATTTTTTTCTAAATTATGACATAATAACCAAATTAAAAAAAAAGATTCATGTTTAATAAGCAAAAATGCGTTAAAAACAAATAAAATTGTTACATGCAATATTTTATCATGATGACTAGTGTAATTGTAATAAATGTAATGTATAAATGTGTGATGTAACAAAATTATAAATGTAAAGAAAATTGAATTATTTAGCATTTTTTACAAAGAAATTTATGAATGAATTCAATAGATTCATCATTAGCTCCGGAGAGAATATAACTAAATGAATTCAATAGATTCAATTCTGGAGTATTAAAATTATCCGAGTTTTTTAAGTCATAAAATTTTTCTTTACAAGACATTATAATTTTATTTTCAATATTATAAATTTCCGATATTGATTGTTAAAAAGCAGTTGTTACAATTGCCATTTTTTTAGTCTACAATTACATTCATCCGTGTTTTATTCATTTCACATTTCAACGAAACCCTCATGTGGACGATGAATATAACGTACCGCTAGGATTACTACCGGAAGCCCATTAAGAGAAGTTTCTAAAACGCTACGCCGTTGAACGAAGCACTATATTCTTAAGTGGGACCATGTGTCTACCTGTTACGGATCGTAATTGCAAAAGTTACCACCACACTCGTATTATTGTAGCAGATAATAAAACGCAACGTTATCTTCTATTGCATCGCTGCCGTGTTCTGCATACGGAATTGAGTCATAGTCTGAGAAAATAATTTCAACGAATAGAGACGACGAATTAATCGAGATACTGCGTGTTCCGTAGATACGGCTGTCACGCTACATAGAACTACTTTGAGACATGTCCCATAATCGCTCTTACATTTAACAAGTCACGTACCAACTTGTATGTACATACAAACAATCGTCGATCCTGTTATAATTTAAAATAATATACAATATATGCGTCATTAAAAGCAACAAGCGCATTATTTTTTCATATCGGTGAAAAAGACAACAAATAAAATATTATTACTAATAATAAAATAATAATAATAACAATAGAATAAATTAAGAGAGTGAGAATTTACCTCAGTTATCAAAATAATATTAAGCACTCAAAAAAGTAATCGTGCAGTTACAGCGAAAATTATCTAAATATGAAAAATAGCTAAAATAAATAAATTTCAAGCAAGTACTGCAATATATTGAATATGATATTGCATCTAATCTTAATCTACTTATAGATGACAGAGATAGAATTTAGATTTGTGCTATAAATTCTATGCATATGATACATAATTTTCTATCAGATACAAAAAACACATATAATTCTAGCTGGATCAGCAAAATACTTTTTTGCGTGAGACATACATATATATACATACATATTATAATATTATAAAAATAATATAAATGTCATACACTGAGAGAAAAATGTTTGATACTTGTGATTACATTGCATAATAAAATAATTATGATTAAAAGCTCCATTTTTGTAGTTATTATTGCTATAATGTTAATAATAATTATATTTATAATTCTACTAAAAATATACAATAGAAAAATGATACTATTAATTATAGTAATTCCAATTTTTTTCAGTATTATTCAACAGTTATTATTCAACAACTAAAATTATTTTAGTGAAAGAGTTAAAGCTTTAACAATTGATAACAGCAACCAGGATTTTTTAAATACACGGAAACAAACTTTATCAAAGCATTTAAAAATTTAATTTAATATAAAAATAATTTTGTTGGAACATTAAAATAATCATATAAGACAAATTAACTGCCAAAATTTTTTTATAGCAATCTCATGCTTGTATGTCCAGTAATTATTTTGATGTGATCCAACACAATTATTTTCAGATCTATTAAAATTTTTATCTATTTTAACAAAACTATTCTTTCTAGGTAATACAATTATCAAGATTAGGTAATAAATAGTTAAAACATTAAAAGTTAAAAAAAAGTTAAAAAGTTAATAACTTTTAACTTAACTTCATTAATTAAATGCATTAAATTTTAACTTAACTAAGTTACTTTTAAACATTAACTTTTTAACTTTTTTTTAAATTAAAAAAATTTTTTTTATCTCTTTTATAATAAATATCTTAGAAAAATAATAAGATATAATAAGACTAAGGGCTATATTCGTAATCTGCTTATATTTTAAGACCATTTTAAATAATTTCTTAAGATGCTAATACAGCCCTCTGATTGGTTTATACAGTTATGCCTTATGCCATAAGCCTTAGTAGATCTATAATAGGTGTTTTTAAGCCTTAAGTCATAAGAAATTGACCAATTACAGTCAAATATTCTTCTCGCATTGTAATCGGTCAATTTCTTGTAGCTTAAGACTTATTAAAAAGTAATCATTGATCTTGATATCTTCTCTATGTGCTGGCTGTTTTTTTAAAGTTATATAACTTATATAGTTGTATCATTATATACTTATATTACATATAAATAAAAAATTTTTAATTTAATTCACTTAATAATTTATTGTAGTTATTTAATCTCATTTTAAGAAAAATTAGGACATTTAGATCTAAAAAATAATTTTTTTCAAAATTAACTTTTTTTTTAATTTAAGTTAATTCAATATTGACTTAACTTACGTTAAATTAATTTTTTATTCCTTCAACTTTTAATTTAACTTTATTAATTTTGTAAAGTTATTAACTTTAACTTTATTCAGTTAAAAAAACATTAACTTACCCTGACAATTATATACAACACAATTATATCAAAACAATTATGGTCATCTCAACGTGTAAAAAACAGGCTACAATGTACATTATCACTTCCGTGAATGCAAATTGCACACCAATGTACAGCGACAATCCTCTTTGCACTGGCAAAACGCCGGAGAACAACAGCGTATTCTCCAACGATACGAGCTGATCGTGACGTAACACCGAGACACGGGTATGGTATCAACAATAGTAATCATCGACGATATCAAAGCCGCATCGGTAGCTTCAAAATCATGCCGGGTCGTGCACTCGGGATTGAGTGCAACACTGTTTGCGTTCCGATGTACGTACATATACGGTAATTCCGCAATAACGCTGAGTAGCACGGTCCTTCTCATTTCTGTTGCCCACCGTGGATCTCTGTTTTGCCTTACAATAACCGGCAACCTGTTACGGTTACGTAATAAAACCAAACGTTTGTGTATCCCTTATCGGAACTTCTCATTTTTCGTCACACTTGAAAAATGTCATACGTGAAAAACGTCATGCGTGAAAAATACACACACACACACACACACACACACACACACACACACACACACACACACACACGCACACACTACTACTTA
>NW_012130088.1:584707-590926 GCF_000143395.1 Atta cephalotes
ACACACACACACACACACACACACACACACACACACACACACACACACACGCGCACACAACTATTTCTACCAACATAAATTAGTATCACATTCGGTTTAATTCACACTTTACTTTTTCTAATTTTTAGAAATACTACAAAAATCATTTTGCTGAAGTATCTAAAGCTTAGATAGATACAAATCTGAAATAATTTTGTTGCATCATCAAAATAATTATATAAAAAATTTAAACATAGTGAACAATATTTGTAAATTATAAAACGTTTTGACATTCTAGCAACCAGCTTAAGTGCTCTATGACATAATTATTTTGAGTTCAACTAAATTAGTATCAGATCCGTATTTAACTATATTTTTATCTTATTAAAATCATTTTTTGTATATAAAAAAATAAAAAGTAAATTAAACTTGGATTAAAGTTAACCTTAGGTAGAAATGAACATACGAGGAAAAAAGAGAAGCGGTAAGTTTATTTCGAATGAGTTACTAATCTCTAATAAATCGACCAGGGGAATGAAAATCGAATACAGGAAACAGAAACGATCGCAGCGCATTTTAACGGTCACGAATTAAATCTCGAAATCTGTAAATAATGTTCTCTCTAATACGCTATAACGGATTAAAGCCAGCTCGGAGATTAATCTCCTCCGCCGCTTTGCATCGACCACCGTTGTATGATGAATTGTTCGAGTTTTCACGCACTTACTTTATCGACTTTATATCATCTTATTCCAGTATCGTCCCTCGTCGCGTGGGCGTTGAATGGATACGCACGTTCCCCTCGTGCTCTTTCTCTCTTTCGCGCATTACGATAAAGGTATCGTAGACAGAGTCCGCGTCCGCCGTCCATCATATCGTTAATGCACGTCGTTTTCTCCCACCTTCTATCTCTCGTCCGCTTCGTCGACCCCTTTCCTCGGGTATCACTCCTCGTTCTCTCTCTCGCTCTGATCTTTTCTGTCGTGAAACTCGACTCTATTCGTCTTACTTTCCGTGAGTGTCCCGTTCCACCCGTTATAGTTCCTGCCGTGTCTTCGTCGCTTCTGCTACCGTCTCTCATTTTCCGTGTTCCTCCCGAGGCTTTCGCGAACGGAAAATACGTCCCCGGAGAACATCGTCGTAGCGAGCCGACCGCATTTTCGCGTCGGTAGTTTGGAGCACTCTCGAGTGCTCAAGATAAGACCGGCTAATCGCCCGCTGGCATTGTATGGTTGCGCGACGCCGCAAAAGCCAGTTGTGCCCAGAATTTCCCATTAGTCGATCGTTCTACTCATTTTCAAATATTCATAAAAAAAACTATTTCGATCGATTTCAAAACAGCGAAAATATCAAAAGTTAAGTAATGCATCACTGAGAGAGATTTATTATAGAAACAAATCAAGAGAAAGCAAATATGATATTTGTTAAAAAAAACGATCGATTTGCAAATTACGATTGCAAATTAATTTGTCAATGTAACAAATAATCAATAGTATCGCTAGCAAATAAGAGACTCTATATATATATATAAAAGTCGTAGACGATTACAGAGTCTCAAATCATAGGAAATTGAACAATTCTAGTCAAATCATTCTCCTTATATTTGACCTTATATTTGGCTTGGTTTCCTATGACTTAAGACTCCACGATCATCTACGAATTCTATGTAAACGAAAGTCCATCTAAAAGATAAATTAGATTCTATATAGTTTGCTTCTTACTAATAATAGGTTGGTACAGCAGACTAGCAACAATCACAACAACAAAATTTGTTGTCACATATTTATCGATCACCGGTTAAAAGTACTGGTGGCTTGCTAAATTAACAAAATCCTTTCTCTCAGTGATTCTTTATTCTTGAGTTGATAATTTGGAGAACCAATAATAAATGTAGAAATTTAATTATTTATATACTCTCTAAATCTGAATCAGTGGATAGTCACTAATTATCTAGTGGCATACTAGCACTGATAATCAGTGAAGTTCAATTAAAAAAGCAAGAATGTTTGAGCATTATATAACTAAAATATTGACTTTTTTACGTTAATTCCAATTTTCCAATACCGTATTCATTGAATTTAAGCATTAAAACGAGTTAGTTAGATCACATAATAAAGATTAGTTAGGTTAAGGATCTATATATATATATATTTTCAATTCACTGATTACCAGTGGCATACTTGGCATTGATATCACTGATTCAGATTTAGAAAGTAAATGATTTCTAAAATAATATTACGCCATGTTTGGCATTCTTTTATTAACGTATGTTGCAGAAATGTTACATAAAAAAAAATATTGGATATTCTTGCATGGAAAAAATGATTTTTTTAGCTGGAATATTAAAAAATTTAAATAGATACAAATCTGAAAATAATTTATTTGGGCTATCAAAATAATTACATAGAAAACTGAAGCACAATATTGCAGAAAGTTTTAATATTTTAACAATCAGCTTGCATTCTACATAATTTCAATAATCCAATAAAATTATTTTCACATCTGTATCTAGATAAATTTTTTAACATTTCAGTTCTTTTCGTGTGCAACAATATATTCTTAGAGAAAAGTATTTTATTGGAGAATGCAAATTTAATTTAATGCTAAATTGAACGATTTTCTAGAATTCTTTATCTTTTTCTTTCACGGAAAATTAAGGATTAATTTTAGACTCAATTATCAATAATTTCATGCTTGATATTATTTCTATATAAATACCGTTAATACGAACGATTAAATGCAGTTACAGCAAAACGAAGATATTGATCGTTGCATTCTTTTCCAAGTAATGGTTTCGTGTCCGTTACTTGCCTGTCTTTTTCTGAAATTTCGTACAGCAACTCTTGTTTATATCGCGTTGTGAATAATTTATTTACTCATTAAGATGTTCTAGCGTGTTTGCGCGATTAGCAGTCGGCAGAAGCTTTCTCTCATCACGACCAGCTGCACACTCCATTTCCAACTTTCTTATTATATCATTCCGACTGCGTTACTGTAATTAGTGGGATAAGCCAGGAGATATTCTTTCTTCAATTTTCTTCTACGCGATCTGGAATAACTATAATTTAACTGCGTGCATGTTATTCGTATCTTGATATGATTGCGCGTGGTCAACGACCTTTCTGGTTAATATAACTTCTGCTTAACCAATCGCTTCTGGACTTAAGCATGCGATCAATTTCAGATGACCTTATCAATTACTCAATAACGAGGTTATCAGGCATATTCAAATATTGATATCGATAGATTATATATCTTTTCGAGGAATCGAGAGAATCTTTTCTATGATTCTTCCGAAGTTTATCAGTCTGATGATGGTCATCGAGGAAGCTAGCTTGACCACGTTGATTGCTAAGGTCATTGCTTGTTCTCCCCTGCTTCCGGAAGTCGCGTAATCATCATGTTGACTTGCGTCGACAACCGGTACACTCGAAAAAATCCGCGACATTGTATTTCTCTTTACAGCATTCGCCCAACAATTATAAAAATAGGATTAAAGTTTATCGAACAATGATCGCTCAAATAATAATCTTAATGAAAAATGAGTCTAATTTTTTATTCTACACTGAGAAAAAAATTATAGTCAATATAGTCAATTTTAATATTTAGTTCAATACTGCCAACTAAACACTTTATTAAATACTGCCAATTAAACACTTTACTTACAGTAAATAAACAGTAAATAATATTTATTAAAAAAAAAAGATTGTTAAATCAAATTACATTTCTTATATCAAATAAATATATCTTTATATTTAATAAATATTTAGTTGACAGTATCAACTAAATATTTATTAAAATTGACTATATTTTTTTCAGTGTAAAAATAAAAAGTGTATAAATATTTTTATTTTTTTTCTATTATAATTAACAAAAATCTCTTTTTCAATAAACTACCAAATATTTATCCAATAATACAATTTCACATTTTTGGAATTAGATTTTAAATAAAATATTCATTCTTCACATGCATGTAAAATTGATTCTTTTTCATATAAAAAATTTCTAGAGAAAAAATACTATATAAAAATAACTTCTGTATATTTATAAAATACAAAACTTTGTTTATATTACAAACTATATTGTTAATCGCAATAATATCCAGCGTTCTATGAATGAAGAATATCTAAAAAAATTCTTTAATTTTAAAAACAGTTTAAAAATTTCATTAATTGACAATCTATTGATATTCAATATTTGTTAGAAACCTATGTAAAAAACCTATGTAAGATTATTATTATATCACGTATAAATAGATTTTATTATATGTGCATTAAAAATATAAATTTTACCTTGAATATTTAATTTTCAACGACGTCTTGTAAATGGTGATCGCGCCGTCCACCTACGCAGGAGAATATCTCGTAATATTAATGATACAGTATGCACACACACCTATGTCTCGTTCACTATATTCGTAACTTAACATCAATATATTTCGAGGGAATTGAAAAGGAATACATGTGAATCATCCGAATGCAAAGTAATAAAATAGAATCCATTGGCACATAACTCGCACCAAACAACGTAAGGAATTAAAAGATCATAGCTTGTTAAACTCTTTAACTACTTATTTATTTTCTAGCATACATGCGATGTTATATGAGAAACCACGATATTATCCGCGCGATAATAGCTCTCGACCGTAATAGTAATTAAAAAGACCGTGACTTAATAACCAGAAAATCGAGATGGCGAGCTAATCTATTCAAAACAATAAAAATTGTATGGGGTGTCCGTTCTTCGATTTTCTGAGTGCATCTCATGAAAGAGGTGGCCTTTTTTTAACGTGGAGTAAACCACCCTTCACCCCTGCTTACTCCGTCGATGGTATTTACATTGATTAAACCGCACCAATGTTTTTTCGTCGCCACCCCACCCGCGCCACTGTCTCGGCCGCAGGTAAATTAAAGCGTTTTTCCGTTAGCCTCTGCCCATCGCCGCCGTAACGATGTACTTCAGGACCGAGCAAAAACAAAGAGTTACGCTTTCACTATCGAAGATCGTGGGTCGAACCGTCGCGTGGGATGAAACTTCGGACTCCGTCCCATGAGGTGATTTACTTTTCGCCACTTGGCATCGGCTCTAATTGCGGGGCATTTTCCAAAATGGATTACCAGCCGGAGATAATTCGTTCGTTACAAAATGTACAGCGAACGGAAATCAGAATTCAATTATGCACATCCACGCGGCATAATTATACCGTTATGCTGCACAATTACGCTAGCGTAATTGCGTTCGACGTGATTATTTCGATTTAAATTTCATATATTACTATATTTATGAGAATTATATTTACGGTGATCTATAACATCACGTTAATTTATCATTATAAGCTACGTTGTGCTTATTGCATTTGTTGTACTTGGCGTATTTGAACACAGTGAATGCAAAAAGTATTCGTACAGAGAAGTATTCTTTTGGAAAGTAAACATTAACTCTTATTATTATTATTATTGTTAATAGATTGTTAATTTATTCATGTCCTGCACGTTTATTTTCTTTGACATAATATGAGAACATCAAGTAATTAATTATAAATCAAGTAATTAATTATAAATTTATATAAGTTTTTAATACGCGATTTTACAAATACTTTTTAAAATGTTAAAGTATATAAAGTATATAAAGTAAGAAACACTTAATAATTTTTGTGTAAAAGTGATGAAAATTAATCCAGGATGATCTATGGGTAGTAAAAGATCGGAAGATTATTATGAGTATTAAGGATTAATTAGCAATTTATTAACTCTCAATACGCACAATAATTTTCTAATCTTTTCTAGTCTTTTATTACACACGATAGGTGTGTCCTAGATTAATTTTTGTCATTTTACAAGTATACAAAAATTATTAAGTAATTCTTACCTAAACTTTAATATTTTTAGAAAATATTTACAAGATTGATAAAAAAGGTATTTAAAAAGGGAAGAAAGTAGAAACTATTATTCAGTCAAATTCTCCTAGTATTTGAAAGAAAAATACGCAGAACGTGAATGACTCAATTGTAAGGATTATTAAAAGTGTAAGGATTATTAAAATTGTATTTTCTCTCAAAATGATTTTACCTAAAAAGATGCGTAATAATCAAAATATATTATTTTAATAATAAATGAAATGATAGAATATATTATTTGCACACAAAAAGTATTTGCAAGTAGTCAAGAAATTTAACTTCTAACATTTAATTTCTATAACATTATGAACAGACAAAATTCTTTCAAGTCTTTTGTTTATATT